>NW_027638136.1:467500-582500 GCF_951216825.1 Electrona antarctica | reverse complement strand
TTTTGAGGATTTAAAAAAAAGACGAAAATGACTCCGAGACGATGGGCTATAGCCCATGGTCTCGGAGTGATTTCGTCTATTTTTCAAATGCTCGTTTTTCATCAAAATCACTCCGAGACGATGGGCTATAGCCCATGGTCTCGAACGGCATACTATAGCATGCCGTTTTCCATCATTTTTGAGGATTTTAAAAAAAGACGAAAATGACTCCGAGACGATGGGCTATAGCCCATGGTCTCGGAGTGATTTTGTCTATTTTTCAAATGCTCGTTTTTCATCAAAATCACTCCGAGACGATGGGCTATAGCCCATGGTCTCGAACGGCATACTATAGCATGCCGTTTTCCATCATTTTTGAGGATTTTTAAAAAAGACGAAAATGACTCTGAGACGATGGGCTATAGCCCATGTTCTCGGAGTGATTTCGTCTTTTTTTCAAATGCTTGTTTTTCATCAAAATCACTCTGAGACGATGGGCTATAGCCCATGGTCTCGAACGGCATACTATAGCATGCCGTTTTCCATCATTTTTGAGGATTTTTAAAAAAGACGAAAATGACTCCGAGACGATGGGCTATAGCCCATGGTCTCGGAGTGATTTTGTCTTTTTTTCAAATGCTCGTTTTTCATCAAAATCACTCCGAGACGATAGGCTATAGCCCATGGTCTCGAACGGCATACTATAGCATGCCGTTTTCCATCATTTTTGAGGATTTTAAAAAAAGACGAAAAAAAAGACGATGGGCTAAAGCCCATGGTCTCGGAGTGATTTTGTCTTTTTTTCAAATGCTCGTTTTTCATCAAAATCGCTCCGAGACCATGGGCTATAGCCCATGGTCTCGAACGCCATACTATTTTGTCTTTTTTTCAAATGCTCGTTTTTCATCAAAATCGCTCCGAGACCATGGGCTATAGCCCATGGTCTCGAACGCCATACTATAGCATGCCGTTTTCCATCATTTTTGAGGATTTAAAAAAAAGACGAAATGACTCCGAGACGATGGGCTATAGCCCATGGTCTCGGAGTGATTTCGTCTTTTTTTCAAATGCTCGTTTTTCATCAAAATCGCTCCGAGACCATGGGCTATAGCCCATCGTCTCGGAGTCATTTTGTCTTTTTTTCAAATGCTCGTTTTTCATCAAAATCACTACGAGACCATGGGCTATAGCCCATGGTCTCGAACGGCATACTATAGCATGCCGTTTTCCATCATTTTTGAGGATTTAAAAAAAAGACGAAAATGACTCCGAGACGATGGGCTATAGCCCATGGTCTCGAACGGCATACTATAGCATGCCGTTTTCCATCATTTTTGAGGATTTTAAAAAAAGACGAAAATGACTCCGAGACGATGGGCTATAGCCCATGGTCTCGAACGGCATACTATAGCATGCCGTTTTCCATCATTTTTGAGGATTTTAAAAAAAGACGAAAATGACTCCGAGACGATGGGCTATAGCCCATGGTCTCGAACGGCATACTATAGCATGCCGTTTTCCATCATTTTTGAGGATTTTAAAAAAAGACGAAAATGACTCCGAGACGATGGGCTATAGCCCATGGTCTCGGAGTGATTTCGTCTTTTTTTCAAATGCTCATTTTTCATCAAAATCGCTCCGAGACCATGGGCTATAGCCCATGGTCTCGAACGGCATACTATAGCATGCCGTTTTCCATCATTTTTGAGGATTTAAAAAAAAGACGAAAATGACTCTGAGACGATGGGCTATAGCCCATGGTCTCGGAGTGATTTTGTCTTTTTTTCAAATGCTCGTTTTTCATCAAAATCACTCCGAGACCATGGGCTATAGCCCATGGTCTCGAACGGCATACTATAGCATGCCGTTTTCCATCATTTTTGAGGATTTAAAAAAAAGACGAAAATGACTCCGAGACGATGGGCTATAGCCCATGGTCTCGGAGTGATTTCGTCTTTTTTTCAAATGCTCGTTTTTCATCAAAATCACTCCGAGACGATGGGCTATAGCCCATGGTCTCGAACGGCATACTATAGCATGCCGTTTTCCATCATTTTTGAGGATTTTTAAAAAAGACGAAAATGACTCCGAGACGATGGGCTATAGCCCATGGTCTCGGAGTGATTTCGTCTTTTTTTCAAATGCTTGTTTTTCATCAAAATCACTCCGAGACGATGGGCTATAGCCCATGGTCTCGAACGGCATACTATAGCATGCCGTTTTCCATCATTTTTGAGGATTTAAAAAAAAGACGAAATGACTCCGAGACGATGGGCTATAGCCCATGGTCTCGGAGTGATTTCGTCTTTTTTTCAAATGCTCGTTTTTCATCAAAATCGCTCCGAGACCATGGGCTATAGCCCATCGTCTCGGAGTCATTTCGTCTTTTTTTCAAATGCTCGTTTTTCATCAAAATCACTCCGAGACCATGGGCTATAGCCCATGGTCTCGAACGGCATACTATAGCATGCCGTTTTCCATCATTTTTGAGGATTTTAAAAAAAAGACGAAAATGACTCCGAGACGATGGGCTATAGCCCATGGTCTCGAACGGCATACTATAGCATGCCGTTTTCCATCATTTTTGAGGATTTTAAAAAAAGACGAAAATGACTCCGAGACGATGGGCTATAGCCCATGGTCTCGAACGGCATACTATAGCTTGCCGTTTTCCATCATTTTTGAGGATTTTAAAAAAAGACGAAAATGACTCCGAGACGATGGGCTATAGCCCATGGTCTCGAACAGCATACTATAGCATGCCGTTTTCCATCATTTTTGAGGATTTTAAAAAAAGACGAAAATGACTCCGAGACGATGGGCTATAGCCCATGGTCTCGGAGTGATTTTGTCTTTTTTTCAAATGCTCGTTTTTCATCAAAATCGCTCCGAGACCATGGGCTATAGCCCATGGTCTCGAACGGCATACTATAGCATGCCGTTTTCCATCATTTTTGAGGATTAAAAAAAAAGACGAAAATGACTCCGAGACGATGGGCTATAGCCCATGGTCTCGGAGTGATTTCGTCTTTTTTTCAAATGCTCGTTTTTCATCAAAATCACTCCGAGACGATGGGGTATAGCCCATGGTCTCGAACGGCATACTATACTATGCCGTTTTCCATCATTTTTGAGGATTTTTAAAAAAGACGAAAATGACTCTGAGACGATGGGCTATAGCCCATGGTCTCGGAGTGATTTTGTCTTTTTTTCAAATGCTCGTTTTTCATCAAAATCACTCCGAGACGATGGGCTATAGCCCATGGTCTCGAACGGCATACTATAGCATGCCGTTTTCCATCATTTTTGAGGATTTTTAAAAAAGACGAAAATGACTCCGAGACGATGGGCTATAGCCCATGGTCTCGGAGTGATTTTGTCTTTTTTTCAAATGCTCATTTTTCATCAAAATCGCTCCGAGACCATGGGCTATAGCCCATGGTCTCGAACGGCATACTATAGCATGCCGTTTTCCATCATTTTTGAGGATTTTTAAAAAAGACGAAAATGACTCTGAGACGATGGGCTATAGCCCATGGTCTCGGAGTGATTTTGTCTTTTTTTCAAATGCTCGTTTTTCATCAAAATCACTCCGAGACCATGGGCTATAGCCCATGGTCTCGAACGGCATACTATAGCATGCCGTTTTCCATCATTTTTGAGGATTTAAAAAAAAAGACGAAAATTACTCCGAGACGATGGGCTATAGCCCATGGTCTCGGAGTGATTTCGTCTTTTTTTCAAATGCTCGTTTTTCATCAAAATCACTCCGAGACGATGGGCTATAGCCCATGGTCTCGAACGGCATACTATAGCATGCCGTTTTCCATCATTTTTGAGGATTTTAAAAAAAGACGAAAATGACTCCGAGACGATGGGCTATAGCCCATGGTCTCGGAGTGATTTCGTCTTTTTTTCAAATGCTCGTTTTTCATCAAAATCGCTCCGAGACCATGGGCTATAGCCCATCGTCTCGGAGTCATTTCGTCTTTTTTTCAAATGCTCGTTTTTCATCAAAATCACTCCGAGACCATGGGCTATAGCCCATGGTCTCGAACGGCATACTATAGCATGCCGTTTTCCATCATTTTTGAGGATTTAAAAAAAAAGACGAAAATGACTCCGAGACGATGGGCTATAGCCCATGGTCTCGAACGGCATACTATAGCATGCCGTTTTCCATAATTTTTGAGGATTTTAAAAAAAGACGAAAATGACTCCGAGACGATGGGCTATAGCCCATGGTCTCGAACGGCATACTATAGCATGCCGTTTTCCATCATTTTTGAGGATTTTAAAAAAAGACGAAAATGACTCCGAGACGATGGGCTATAGCCCATGGTCTCGAACAGCATACTATAGCATGCCGTTTTCCATCATTTTTGAGGATTTTAAAAAAAGACGAAAATGACTCCGAGACGATGGGCTATAGCCCATGGTCTCGGAGTGATTTTGTCTTTTTTTCAAATGCTCGTTTTTCATCAAAATCACTCCGAGACGATGGGCTATAGCCCATGGTCTCGAACGGCATACTATAGCATGCCGTTTTCCATCATTTTTGAGGATTTTTAAAAAAGACGAAAATGACTCCGAGACGATGGGCTATAGCCCATGGTCTCGGAGTGATTTTGTCTTTTTTTTAAATGCTCGTTTTTCATCAAAATCACTCCGAGACGATGGGCTATAGCCCATGGTCTCGAACGGCATACTATAGCATGCCGTTTTCCATAATTTTTGAGGATTTTTAAAAAAGACGAAAATGACTCCGAGATGATGGGCTATAGCCCATGGTCTCGGAGTGATTTTGTCTTTTTTTCAAATGCTCGTTTTTCATCAAAATCGCTCCGAGGCCATGGGCTATAGCCCATGGTCTCGAACGGCATACTATAGCATGCCGTTTTCCATCATTTTTGAGGATTAAAAAAAAAGACGAAAATGACTCCGAGACGAGGGCTATAGCCCATGGTCTCGGAGTGATTTCGTCTTTTTTTCAAATGCTCGTTTTTCATCAAAATCACTCCGAGACGATGGGCTATAGCCCATGGTCTCGAACGGCATACTATAGCATGCCGTTTTCCATAATTTTTGAGGATTTTTAAAAAAGACGAAAATGACTCCGAGACGATGGGCTATAGCCCATGGTCTCGGAGTGATTTTGTCTTTTTTTCAAATGCTCGTTTTTCATCAAAATCGCTCCGAGACCATGGGCTATAGCCCATGGTCTCGAACGGCATACTATAGCAGGCCGTTTTCCATCATTCTTGAGGATTTTAAAAAAAGACGAAAATGACTCCGAGACGATGGGCTATAGCCCATGGTCTCGGAGTGATTTCGTCTTTTTTTCAAATGCTCGTTTTTCATCAAAATCACTCCGAGACGATGGGCTATAGCCCATGGTCTCGAACGACATACTATAGCATGCCGTTTTCCATCATTTTTGAGGATTTAAAAAAAAGACGAAAATGACTCCGAGACGATGGGCTATAGCCCATGGTCTCGAACGGCATACTATAGCATGCCGTTTTCCATCATTTTTGAGGATTTTTAAAAAAGACGAAAATGACTCCGAGACGATGGGCTATAGCCCATGTTCTCGGAGTGATTTCGTCTTTTTTTCAAATGCTTGTTTTTCATCAAAATCACTCCGAGACGATGGGCTATAGCCCATGGTCTCGAACGGCATACTATAGCATGCCGTTTTCCATCATTTTTGAGGATTTTTAAAAAAGACGAAAATGACTCCGAGACGATGGGCTATAGCCCATGGTCTCGGAGTGATTTCGTCTTTTTTCAAATGCTCGTTTTTCATCAAAATCACTCCGAGACGATGGGCTATAGCCCATGGTCTCGAACGGCATACTATAGCAGGCCGTTTTCCATCATTCTTGAGGATTTTTTAAAAAGACGAAAATGACTCCGAGACGATGGGCTATAGCCCATGGTCTCGGAGTGATTTCGTCTTTTTTTCAAATGCTCGTTTTTCATCAAAATCACTCCGAGACGATGGGCTATAGCCCATGGTCTCGAACGGCATACTATAGCATGCCGTTTTCCATCATTTTTGAGGATTTAAAAAAAAGACGAAAATGACTCCGAGACGAAGGGCTATAGCCCATGGTCTCGGAGTGATTTCGTCTTTTTTTCAAATTCTCGTTTTTCATCAAAATCACTCCGAGACGATGGGCTATAGCCCATGGTCTCGAACGGCATACTATATTATAGCATGCCGTTTTCCATCATTTTTGAGGATTTAAAAAAAAGACGAAAATGACTCCGAGACGATGGGCTATAGCCCATGGTCTCGGAGTGATTTCGTCTTTTTTCAAATGCTCGTTTTTCATCAAAATCACTCCGAGACGATGGGCTATAGCCCATGGTCTCGAACGGCATACTATAGCATGCCGTTTTCCATCATTTTTGAGGATTTTTAAAAAAGACGAAAATGACTCCGAGACGATGGGCTATAGCCCATGGTCTCGGAGTAATTTTGTCTTTTTTTCAAATGCTCGTTTTTCATCAAAATCGCTCCGAGACCATGGGCTATAGCCCATGGTCTCGAACGGCATACTATAGCAGGCCGTTTTCCATCATTCTTGAGGATTTTTAAAAAAGACGAAAATGACTCCGAGACGATGGTCTCGGAGTGATTTCCTCTTTTTTTCAAATGCTCGTTTTTCATCAAAATCACTCCGAGACGATGGGCTATAGCCCATGGTCTCGAACGGCATACTATAGCATGCCGTTTTCCATCATTTTTGAGGATTTTAAAAAAAGACGAAAATGACTCCGAGACGATGGGCTATAGCCCATGGTCTCGGAGTGATTTCGTCTATTATTCAAATGCTCGTTTTTCATCAAAATCACTCCGAGACGATGGGCTATAGCCCATGGTCTCGAACGGCATACTATAGCATGCCGTTTTCCATCATTTTTGAGGATTTTAAAAAAAGACGAAAATGACTCCGAGACGATGGGCTATAGCCCATGGTCTCGGAGTGATTTCGTCTATTTTTCAAATGCTCGTTTTTCATCAAAATCACTCCGAGACGATGGGTCTCGAACGGCATACTATAGCATGCCGTTTTCCATCATTTGTGAGGATTTTTAAAAAAGACGAAAATGACTCCGAGACGATGGGCTATAGCCCATGTTCTCGGAGTGATTTCGTCTTTTTTTCAAATGCTTGTTTTTCATCAAAATCACTCCGAGACGATGGGCTATAGCCCATGGTCTCGAACGGCATACTATAGCATGCCGTTTTCCATCATTTTTGAGGATTTTTAAAAAAGACGAAAATGACTCCGAGACGATGGGCTATAGCCCATGGTCTCGGAGTGATTTTGTCTTTTTTTCAAATGCTCGTTTTTCATCAAAATCACTCCGAGACGATAGGCTATAGCCCATGGTCTCGAACGGTATACTATAGCATGCCGTTTTCCATAATTTTTGAGGATTTTAAAAAAAGACGAAAATGACTCCGAGACGATGGGCTATAGCCCATGGTCTCGGAGTGATTTGGTCTTTTTTTCAAATGCTCGTTTTTCATCAAAATCACTCCGAGACGATGGGCCCATGGTCTCTAACGGCATACTATATTATGGCATACTATATTATAGCATGCCGTTTTCCATCATTTTTGAGGATTTAAAAAAAAGACGAAAATGACTCCGAGACGATGGGCTATAGCCCATGGTCTCGGAGTGATTTCGTCTTTTTTCAAATGCTCGTTTTTCATCAAAATCACTCCGAGACGATGGGCTATAGCCCATGGTCTCGAACGGCATACTATAGCATGCCGTTTTCCATCATTTTTGAGGATTTTTAAAAAAGACGAAAATGACTCCGAGACGATGGGCTATAGCCCATGGTCTCGGAGTGATTTTGTCTTTTTTTCAAATGCTCGTTTTTCATCAAAATCGCTCCGAGACCATGGGCTATAGCCCATGGTCTCGAACGGCATACTATAGCAGGCCGTTTTCCATAATTCTTGAGGATTTTTAAAAAAGACGAAAATGACTCCGAGACGATGGGCTATAGCCCATGGTCTCGGAGTGATTTCGTCTTTTTTTCAAATGCTCGTTTTTCATCAAAATCACTCCGAGACGATGGGCTATAGCCCATGGTCTCGAACGGCATACTATAGCATGCCGTTTTCCATCATTTTTGAGGATTTAAAAAAAAGACGAAAATGACTCCGAGACGAAGGGCTATAGCCCATGGTCTCGGAGTGATTTCGTCTTTTTTTCAAATTCTCGTTTTTCATCAAAATCACTCCGAGACGATGGGCTATAGCCCATGGTCTCGAACGGCATACTATATTATAGCATGCCGTTTTCCATCATTTTTGAGGATTTAAAAAAAAGACGAAAATGACTCCGAGACGATGGGCTATAGCCCATGGTCTCGGAGTGATTTCGTCTTTTTTCAAATGCTCGTTTTTCATCAAAATCACTCCGAGACGATGGGCTATAGCCCATGGTCTCGAACGGCATACTATAGCATGCCGTTTTCCATCATTTTTGAGGATTTTTAAAAAAGACGAAAATGACTCCGAGACGATGGGCTATAGCCCATGGTCTCGGAGTAATTTTGTCTTTTTTTCAAATGCTCGTTTTTCATCAAAATCGCTCCGAGACCATGGGCTATAGCCCATGGTCTCGAACGGCATACTATAGCAGGCCGTTTTCCATCATTCTTGAGGATTTTTAAAAAAGACGAAAATGACTCCGAGACGATGGTCTCGGAGTGATTTCCTCTTTTTTTCAAATGCTCGTTTTTCATCAAAATCACTCCGAGACGATGGGCTATAGCCCATGGTCTCGAACGGCATACTATAGCATGCCGTTTTCCATCATTTTTGAGGATTTTAAAAAAAGACGAAAATGACTCCGAGACGATGGGCTATAGCCCATGGTCTCGGAGTGATTTCGTCTATTATTCAAATGCTCGTTTTTCATCAAAATCACTCCGAGACGATGGGCTATAGCCCATGGTCTCGAACGGCATACTATAGCATGCCGTTTTCCATCATTTTTGAGGATTTTAAAAAAAGACGAAAATGACTCCGAGACGATGGGCTATAGCCCATGGTCTCGGAGTGATTTCGTCTATTTTTCAAATGCTCGTTTTTCATCAAAATCACTCCGAGACGATGGGTCTCGAACGGCATACTATAGCATGCCGTTTTCCATCATTTGTGAGGATTTTTAAAAAAGACGAAAATGACTCCGAGACGATGGGCTATAGCCCATGTTCTCGGAGTGATTTCGTCTTTTTTTCAAATGCTTGTTTTTCATCAAAATCACTCCGAGACGATGGGCTATAGCCCATGGTCTCGAACGGCATACTATAGCATGCCGTTTTCCATCATTTTTGAGGATTTTTAAAAAAGACGAAAATGACTCCGAGACGATGGGCTATAGCCCATGGTCTCGGAGTGATTTTGTCTTTTTTTCAAATGCTCGTTTTTCATCAAAATCACTCCGAGACGATAGGCTATAGCCCATGGTCTCGAACGGTATACTATAGCATGCCGTTTTCCATAATTTTTGAGGATTTTAAAAAAAGACGAAAATGACTCCGAGACGATGGGCTATAGCCCATGGTCTCGGAGTGATTTGGTCTTTTTTTCAAATGCTCGTTTTTCATCAAAATCACTCCGAGACGATGGGCCCATGGTCTCTAACGGCATACTATATTATGGCATACTATATTATAGCATGCCGTTTTCCATCATTTTTGAGGATTTAAAAAAAAGACGAAAATGACTCCGAGACGATGGGCTATAGCCCATGGTCTCGGAGTGATTTCGTCTTTTTTCAAATGCTCGTTTTTCATCAAAATCACTCCGAGACGATGGGCTATAGCCCATGGTCTCGAACGGCATACTATAGCATGCCGTTTTCCATCATTTTTGAGGATTTTTAAAAAAGACGAAAATGACTCCGAGACGATGGGCTATAGCCCATGGTCTCGGAGTGATTTTGTCTTTTTTTCAAATGCTCGTTTTTCATCAAAATCGCTCCGAGACCATGGGCTATAGCCCATGGTCTCGAACGGCATACTATAGCAGGCCGTTTTCCATAATTCTTGAGGATTTTTAAAAAAGACGAAAATGACTCCGAGACGATGGGCTATAGCCCATGGTCTCGGAGTGATTTCGTCTTTTTTTCAAATGCTCGTTTTTCATCAAAATCACTCCGAGACGATGGGCTATAGCCCATGGTCTCGAACGGCATACTATAGCATGCCGTTTTCCATCATTTTTGAGGATTTAAAAAAAAGACGAAAATGACTCCGAGACGAAGGGCTATAGCCCATGGTCTCGGAGTGATTTCGTCTTTTTTTCAAATGCTCGTTTTTCATCAAAATCACTCCGAGACGATGGGCTATAGCCCATGGTCTCGAACGGCATACTATATTATAGCATGCCGTTTTCCATCATTTTTGAGGATTTAAAAAAAAGACGAAAATGACTCCGAGACGATGGGCTATAGCCCATGGTCTCGGAGTGATTTCGTCTTTTTTCAAATGCTCGTTTTTCATCAAAATCACTCCGAGACGATGGGCTATAGCCCATGGTCTCGAACGGCATACTATAGCATGCCGTTTTCCATCATTTTTGAGGATTTTTAAAAAAGACGAAAATGACTCCGAGACGATGGGCTATAGCCCATGGTCTCGGAGTGATTTTGTCTTTTTTTCAAATGCTCGTTTTTCATCAAAATCGCTCCGAGACCATGGGCTATAGCCCATGGTCTCGAACGGCATACTATAGCAGGCCGTTTTCCATCATTCTTGAGGATTTTTAAAAAAGACGAAAATGACTCCGAGACGATGGTCTCGGAGTGATTTCCTCTTTTTTTCAAATGCTCGTTTTTCATCAAAATCACTCCGAGACGATGGGCTATAGCCCATGGTCTCGAACGGCATACTATAGCATGCCGTTTTCCATCATTTTTGAGGATTTTAAAAAAAGACGAAAATGACTCCGAGACGATGGGCTATATAGCCCATGGTCTCGGAGTGATTTCGTCTATTATTCAAATGCTCGTTTTTCATCAAAATCACTCCGAGACGATGGGCTATAGCCCATGGTCTCGAACGGCATACTATAGCATGCCGTTTTCCATCATTTTTGAGGATTTTAAAAAAAGACGAAAATGACTCCGAGACGATGGGCTATAGCCCATGGTCTCGGAGTGATTTCGTCTATTTTTCAAATGCTCGTTTTTCATCAAAATCACTCCGAGACGATGGGTCTCGAACGGCATACTATAGCATGCCGTTTTCCATCATTTGTGAGGATTTTTAAAAAAGACGAAAATGACTCCGAGACGATGGGCTATAGCCCATGTTCTCGGAGTGATTTCGTCTTTTTTTCAAATGCTTGTTTTTCATCAAAATCACTCCGAGACGATGGGCTATAGCCCATGGTCTCGAACGGCATACTATAGCATGCCAATTTCCATCATTTTTGAGGATTAAAAAAAAAGACGAAAATGACTCCGAGACGATGGGCTATAGCCCATGGTCTCGGAGTGATTTGGTCTTTTTTTCAAATGCTCGTTTTTCATCAAAATCACTCCGAGACGATGGGCCCATGGTCTCTAACGGCATACTATATTATGGCATACTATATTATAGCATGCCGTTTTCCATCATTTTTGAGGATTTAAAAAAAAGACGAAAATGACTCCGAGACGATGGGCTATAGCCCATGGTCTCGGAGTGATTTCGTCTTTTTTCAAATGCTCGTTTTTCATCAAAATCACTCCGAGACGATGGGCTATAGCCCATGGTCTCGAACGGCATACTATAGCATGCCGTTTTCCATCATTTTTGAGGATTTTTAAAAAAGACGAAAATGACCTCGAGACGATGGGCTATAGCCCATGGTCTCGGAGTGATTTTGTCTTTTTTTCAAATGCTCGTTTTTCATCAAAATCGCTCCGAGACCATGGGCTATAGCCCATGGTCTCGAACGGCATACTATAGCATGCCGTTTTCCATAATTCTTGAGGATTTTTAAAAAAGACGAAAATGACTCCGAGACGATGGGCTATAGCCCATGGTCTCGAACGGCATACTATAGCAGGCCGTTTTCCATAATTCTTGAGGATTTTTAAAAAAGACGAAAATGTTTCCGAGACGATGGGCTATAGCCCATGGTCTCGGAGTGATTTCGTCTTTTTTTCAAATGCTCGTTTTTCATCAAAATCACTCCGAGACGATGGGCTATAGCCCATGGTCTCGAACGGCATACTATAGCATGCCGTTTTCCATCATTTTTGAGGATTTTAAAAAAAGACGAAAATGACTCCGAGACGATGGGCTATAGCCCATGGTCTCGGAGTGATTTCGTCTATTTTTCAAATGCTCGTTTTTCATCAAAATCACTCCGAGACGATGGGCTATAGCCCATGGTCTCGAACGGCATACTATAGCATGCCGTTTTCCATCATTTTTGAGGATTTTTAAAAAAGACGAAAATGACTCCGAGACGATGGGCTATAGCCCATGGTCTCGAACGGCATACTATAGCATGCCGTTTTCCATCATTTTTGAGGATTTTAAAAAAAGACGAAAATGACTCCGAGACGATGGGCTATAGCCCATGGTCTCGGAGTGATTTCGTCTATTATTCAAATGCTCGTTTTTCATCAAAATCACTCCGAGACGATGGGCTATAGCCCATGGTCTCGAACGGCATACTATAGCATGCCGTTTTCCATCATTTTTGAGGATTTTAAAAAAAGACGAAAATGACTCCGAGACGATGGGCTATAGCCCATGGTCTCGGAGTGATTTCGTCTATTTTTCAAATGCTCGTTTTTCATCAAAATCACTCCGAGACGATGGGTCTCGAACGGCATACTATAGCATGCCGTTTTCCATCATTTGTGAGGATTTTTAAAAAAGACGAAAATGACTCCGAGACGATGGGCTATAGCCCATGTTCTCGGAGTGATTTCGTCTTTTTTTCAAATGCTTGTTTTTCATCAAAATCACTCCGAGACGATGGGCTATAGCCCATGGTCTCGAACGGCATACTATAGCATGCCGTTTTCCATCATTTTTGAGGATTTTTAAAAAAGACGAAAATGACTCCGAGACGATGGGCTATAGCCCATGGTCTCGGAGTGATTTTGTCTTTTTTTCAAATGCTCGTTTTTCATCAAAATCACTCCGAGACGATAGGCTATAGCCCATGGTCTCGAACGGTATACTATAGCATGCCGTTTTCCATAATTTTTGAGGATTTTAAAAAAAGACGAAAATGACTCCGAGACGATGGGCTATAGCCCATGGTCTCGGAGTGATTTGGTCTTTTTTTCAAATGCTCGTTTTTCATCAAAATCACTCCGAGACGATGGGCCCATGGTCTCTAACGGCATACTATATTATGGCATACTATATTATAGCATGCCGTTTTCCATCATTTTTGAGGATTTAAAAAAAAGACGAAAATGACTCCGAGACGATGGGCTATAGCCCATGGTCTCGGAGTGATTTCGTCTTTTTTCAAATGCTCGTTTTTCATCAAAATCACTCCGAGACGATGGGCTATAGCCCATGGTCTCGAACGGCATACTATAGCATGCCGTTTTCCATCATTTTTGAGGATTTTTAAAAAAGACGAAAATGACTCCGAGACGATGGGCTATAGCCCATGGTCTCGGAGTGATTTTGTCTTTTTTTCAAATGCTCGTTTTTCATCAAAATCGCTCCGAGACCATGGGCTATAGCCCATGGTCTCGAACGGCATACTATAGCAGGCCGTTTTCCATAATTCTTGAGGATTTTTAAAAAAGACGAAAATGACTCCGAGACGATGGGCTATAGCCCATGGTCTCGGAGTGATTTCGTCTTTTTTTCAAATGCTCGTTTTTCATCAAAATCACTCCGAGACGATGGGCTATAGCCCATGGTCTCGAACGGCATACTATAGCATGCCGTTTTCCATCATTTTTGAGGATTTAAAAAAAAGACGAAAATGACTCCGAGACGAAGGGCTATAGCCCATGGTCTCGGAGTGATTTCGTCTTTTTTTCAAATGCTCGTTTTTCATCAAAATCACTCCGAGACGATGGGCTATAGCCCATGGTCTCGAACGGCATACTATATTATAGCATGCCGTTTTCCATCATTTTTGAGGATTTAAAAAAAAGACGAAAATGACTCCGAGACGATGGGCTATAGCCCATGGTCTCGGAGTGATTTCGTCTTTTTTCAAATGCTCGTTTTTCATCAAAATCACTCCGAGACGATGGGCTATAGCCCATGGTCTCGAACGGCATACTATAGCATGCCGTTTTCCATCATTTTTGAGGATTTTTAAAAAAGACGAAAATGACTCCGAGACGATGGGCTATAGCCCATGGTCTCGGAGTGATTTTGTCTTTTTTTCAAATGCTCGTTTTTCATCAAAATCGCTCCGAGACCATGGGCTATAGCCCATGGTCTCGAACGGCATACTATAGCAGGCCGTTTTCCATCATTCTTGAGGATTTTTAAAAAAGACGAAAATGACTCCGAGACGATGGTCTCGGAGTGATTTCCTCTTTTTTTCAAATGCTCGTTTTTCATCAAAATCACTCCGAGACGATGGGCTATAGCCCATGGTCTCGAACGGCATACTATAGCATGCCGTTTTCCATCATTTTTGAGGATTTTAAAAAAAGACGAAAATGACTCCGAGACGATGGGCTATAGCCCATGGTCTCGGAGTGATTTCGTCTATTATTCAAATGCTCGTTTTTCATCAAAATCACTCCGAGACGATGGGCTATAGCCCATGGTCTCGAACGGCATACTATAGCATGCCGTTTTCCATCATTTTTGAGGATTTTAAAAAAAGACGAAAATGACTCCGAGACGATGGGCTATAGCCCATGGTCTCGGAGTGATTTCGTCTATTTTTCAAATGCTCGTTTTTCATCAAAATCACTCCGAGACGATGGGTCTCGAACGGCATACTATAGCATGCCGTTTTCCATCATTTGTGAGGATTTTTAAAAAAGACGAAAATGACTCCGAGACGATGGGCTATAGCCCATGTTCTCGGAGTGATTTCGTCTTTTTTTCAAATGCTTGTTTTTCATCAAAATCACTCCGAGACGATGGGCTATAGCCCATGGTCTCGAACGGCATACTATAGCATGCCAATTTCCATCATTTTTGAGGATTTAAAAAAAAGACGAAAATGACTCCGAGACGATGGGCTATAGCCCATGGTCTCGGAGTGATTTGGTCTTTTTTTCAAATGCTCGTTTTTCATCAAAATCACTCCGAGACGATGGGCCCATGGTCTCTAACGGCATACTATATTATGGCATACTATACTATAGCATGCCAATTTCCATCATTTTTGAGGATTTAAAAAAAAGACGAAAATGACTCCGAGACGATGGGCTATAGCCCATGGTCTCGGAGTGATTTCGTCTTTTTTTCAAATGCTCGTTTTATAGCCCATGGTCTCGAACGGCATACTGTAGCATGCCGTTTTCCATCATTTTTGAGGATTTTAAAAAAAGACGAAAATGACCTCGAGACGATGGGCTATAGCCCATGGTCTCGGAGTGATTTTGTCTTTTTTTCAAATGCTCGTTTTTCATCAAAATCGCTCCGAGACCATGGGCTATAGCCCATGGTCTCGAACGGCATACTATAGCATGCCGTTTTCCATAATTCTTGAGGATTTTTAAAAAAGACGAAAATGACTCCGAGACGATGGGCTATAGCCCATGGTCTCGAACGGCATACTATAGCAGGCCGTTTTCCATAATTCTTGAGGATTTTTAAAAAAGACGAAAATGTTTCCGAGACGATGGGCTATAGCCCATGGTCTCGGAGTGATTTCGTCTTTTTTTCAAATGCTCGTTTTTCATCAAAATCACTCCGAGACGATGGGCTATAGCCCATGGTCTCGAACGGCATACTATAGCATGCCGTTTTCCCACATTTTTGAGGATTTTAAAAAAAGACGAAAATGACTCCGAGACGATGGGCTATAGCCCATGGTCTCGGAGTGATTTCGTCTATTTTTCAAATGCTCGTTTTTCATCAAAATCACTCCGAGACGATGGGCTATAGCCCATGGTCTCGAACGGCATACTATAGCATGCCGTTTTCCATCATTTTTGAGGATTTTTAAAAAAGACGAAAATGACTCCGAGGCGATGGGCTATAGCCCATGTTCTCGGAGTGATTTCGTCTTTTTTTCAAATGCTTGTTTTTCATCAAAATCACTCCGAGACGATGGGCTATAGCCCATGGTCTCGAACGGCATACTATAGCATGCCGTTTTCCATCATTTTTGAGGATTTTTAAAAAAGACGAAAATGACTCCGAGACGATGGGCTATAGCCCATGGTCTCGGAGTGATTTTGTCTTTTTTTCAAATGCTCGTTTTTCATCAAAATCACTCCGAGACGATAGGCTATAGCCCATGGTCTCGAACGGCATACTATAGCATGCCGTTTTCCATCATTTTTGAGGATTTTAAAAAAAGACGAAAATGACTCCGAGACGATGGGCTATAGCCCATGGTCTCGGAGTGATTTCGTCTTTTTTTCAAATGCTCGTTTTTCATCAAAATCACTCCGAGACGATGGGCTATAGCCCATGGTCTCGAACGGCATACTATATTATAGCATGCCGTTTTCCATCATTTTTGAGAATTTAAAAAAAAGACGAAAATGACTCCGAGACGATGGGCTATAGCCCATGGTCTCGGAGTGATTTCGTCTTTTTTCAAATGCTCGTTTTTCATCAAAATCACTCCGAGACGATGGGCTATAGCCCATGGTCTCGAACGGCATACTATAGCATGCCGTTTTCCATCATTTTTGAGGATTTTTAAAAAAGACGAAAATGACTCCGAGACGATGGGCTATAGCCCATGGTCTTGGAGTGATTTTGTCTTTTTTTCAAATGCTCGTTTTTCATCAAAATCGCTCCGAGACCATGGGCTATAGCCCATGGTCTCGAACGGCATACTATAGCAGGCCGTTTTCCATCATTCTTGAGGATTTTTAAAAAAGACGAAAATGACTCCGAGACGATGGGCTATAGCCCATGGTCTCGGAGTGATTTCGTCTTTTTTTCAAATGCTCGTTTTTCATCAAAATCACTCCGAGACGATGGGCTATAGCCCATGGTCTCGAACGGCATACTATAGCATGCTGTTTTCCATCATTTTTGAGGATTTTAAAAAAAGACGAAAATGACTCCGAGACGATGGGCTATAGCCCATGGTCTCGGAGTGATTTCGTCTATTTTTCAAATGCTCGTTTTTCATCAAAATCACTCCGAGACGATGGGCTATAGCCCATGGTCTCGAACGGCATACTATAGCATGCCGTTTTCCATCATTTTTGAGGATTTTAAAAAAAGACGAAAATGACTCCGAGACGATGGGCTATAGCCCATGGTCTCGGAGTGATTTCGTCTATTTTTCAAATGCTCGTTTTTCATCAAAATCACTCCGAGACGATGGGCTATAGCCCATGGTCTCGAACGGCATACTATAGCATGCCGTTTTCCATCATTTTTGAGGATTTTTAAAAAAGACGAAAATGACTCCGAGACGATGGGCTATAGCCCATGGTCTCGGAGTGATTTTGTCTTTTTTTCAAATGCTCGTTTTTCATCAAAATCACTCCGAGACGATAGGCTATAGCCCATGGTCTCGAACGGCATACTATAGCATGCCGTTTTCCATCATTTTTGAGGATTTTAAAAAAAGACGAAAATTACTCCGAGACGATGGGCTATAGCCCATGGTCTCGGAGTGATTTCGTCTATTTTTCAAATGCTCGTTTTTCATCAAAATCACTCCGAGACGATGGGCTATAGCCCATGGTCTCGAACGGCATACTATAGCATGCCGTTTTCCATCATTTTTGAGGATTTTTAAAAAAGACGAAAATGACTCCGAGACGATGGGCTATAGCCCATGTTCTCGGAGTGATTTCGTCTTTTTTTCAAATGCTTGTTTTTCATCAAAATCACTCCGAGACGATGGGCTATAGCCCATGGTCTCGAACGGCATACTATAGCATGCCGTTTTCCATCATTTTTGAGGATTTTTAAAAAAGACGAAAATGACTCCGAGACGATGGGCTATAGCCCATGGTCTCGGAGTGATTTTGTCTTTTTTTCAAATGCTCGTTTTTCATCAAAATCACTCCGAGACGATAGGCTATAGCCCATGGTCTCGAACGGCATACTATAGCATGCCGTTTTCCATCATTTTTGAGGATTTTAAAAAAAGACGAAAATGACTCCGAGACGATGGGCTATAGCCCATGGTCTCGGAGTGATTTCGTCTTTTTTTCAAATGCTCGTTTTTCATCAAAATCACTCCGAGACGATGGGCTGTAGCCCATGGTCTCGAACGGCATACTATATTATAGCATGCCGTTTTCCATCATTTTTGAGAATTAAAAAAAAAGACGAAAATGACTCCGAGACGATGGGCTATAGCCCATGGTCTCGGAGTGATTTCGTCTTTTTTCAAATGCTCGTTTTTCATCAAAATCACTCCGAGACGATGGGCTATAGCCCATGGTCTCGAACGGCATACTATAGCATGCCGTTTTCCATCATTTTTGAGGATTTTTAAAAAAGACGAAAATGACTCCGAGACGATGGGCTATAGCCCATGGTCTCGGAGTGATTTTGTCTTTTTTTCAAATGCTCGTTTTTCATCAAAATCGCTCCGAGACCATGGGCTATAGCCCATGGTCTCGAACGGCATACTATAGCAGGCCGTTTTCCATCATTCTTGAGGATTTTTAAAAAAGACGAAAATGACTCCGAGACGATGGGCTATAGCCCATGGTCTCGGAGTGATTTCGTATTTTTTTCAAATGCTCGTTTTTCATCAAAATCACTCCGAGACGATGGGCTATAGCCCATGGTCTCGAACGGCATACTATAGCATGCCGTTTTCCATCATTTTTGAGGATTTTAAAAAAAGACGAAAATGACTCCGAGACGATGGGCTATAGCCCATGGTCTCGGAGTGATTTCGTCTATTTTTCAAATGCTCGTTTTTCATCAAAATCACTCCGAGACGATGGGCTATAGCCCATGGTCTCGAACGGCATACTATAGCATGCCGTTTTCCATCATTTTTGAGGATTTTAAAAAAAGACGAAAATGACTCCGAGACGATGGGCTATAGCCCATGGTCTCGGAGTGATTTCGTCTATTTTTCAAATGCTCGTTTTTCATCAAAATCACTCCGAGACGATGGGCTATAGCCCATGGTCTCGAACGGCATACTATAGCATGCCGTTTTCCATCATTTTTGAGGATTTTTAAAAAAGACGAAAATGACTCCGAGACGATGGGCTATAGCCCATGTTCTCGGAGTGATTTCGTCTTTTTTTCAAATGCTTGTTTTCCATCAAAATCACTCCGAGACGATGGGCTATAGCCCATGGTCTCGAACGGCATACTATAGCATGCCGTTTTCCATCATTTTTGAGGATTTTTAAAAAAGACGAAAATGACTCCGAGACGATGGGCTATAGCCCATGGTCTCGGAGTGATTTCGTCTTTTTTTCAAATGCTCGTTTTTCATCAAAATCAATCCGAGACCATGGGCTATAGCCCATGGTCTCGAACGGCATACTATAGCATGCCCTATTCCATCATTTTTGAGGATTTTAAAAAAAGACGACAATGACTCCGAGACAACGGGCTATAGCCCATGGTCTCGAACGGCATACTAGAGCATGCCGTTTTCCATCATTTTTGAGGATTTTTAAAAAAGACGAAAAAAAAGACGATGGGCTAAAGCCCATGGTCTCGGAGTGATTTTGTCTTTTTTTCAAATGCTCGTTTTTCATCAAAATCGCTCCGAGACCATGGGCTATAGCCCATGGTCTCGAACGCCATACTATAGCATGCCGTTTTCCATCATTTTTGAGGATTTAAAAAAAAGACGAAATGACTCCGAGACGATGGGCTATAGCCCATGGTCTCGGAGTGATTTCGTCCTTTTTTCAAATGCTCGTTTTTCATCAAAATCGCTCCGAGACCATGGGCTATAGCCCATCGTCTCGGAGTCATTTCGTCTTTTTTTCAAATGCTCGTTTTTCATCAAAATCACTCCGAGACCATGGGCTATAGCCCATGGTCTCGAACGGCATACTATAGCATGCCGTTTTCCATCATTTTTGAGGATTTAAAAAAAAGACGAAAATGACTCCGAGACGATGGGCTATAGCCCATGGTCTCGAACGGCATACTATAGCATGCCGTTTTCCATCATTTTTGAGGATTTTAAAAAAAGACGAAAACGACTCCGAGACGATGGGCTATAGCCCATGGTCTCGAACGGCATACTATAGCATGCCGTTTTCCATCATTTTTGAGGATTTTAAAAAAAGACGAAAATGACTCCGAGACGATGGGCTATAGCCCATGGTCTCGAACGGCATACTATAGCATGCCCTTTTCCATCATTTTTGAGGATTTAAAAAAAAGACGAAAATGACTCAGACGATGGGCTATAGCCCATGGTCTCGGAGTGATTTTGTCTTTTTTTCAAATGCTCATTTTTCATCAAAATCGCTCCGAGACCATGGGCTATAGCCCATGGTCTAGAACGGCATACTATAGCATGCCGTTTTCCATCATTTTTGAGGATTTTTAAAAAAGACGAAAATGACTCTGAGACGATGGGCTATAGCCCATGGTCTCGGAGTGATTTTGTCTTTTTTTCAAATGCTCGTTTTTCATCAAAATCACTCCGAGACGATGGGCTATAGCCCATGGTCTCGAACGGCATACTATAGCATGCCGTTTTCCATCATTTTTGAGGATTTAAAAAAAAGACGAAATGACTCCGAGACCATGGGCTATAGCCCATGGTCTCGGAGTGATTTCGTCTTTTTTTCAAATGCTCGTTTTTCATCAAAATCGCTCCGAGACCATGGGCTATAGCCCATCGTCTCGGAGTCATTTCGTCTTTTTTTCAAATGCTCGTTTTTCATCAAAATCACTCCGAGACCATGGGCTATAGCCCATGGTCTCGAACGGCATACTATAGCATGCCGTTTTCCATCATTTTTGAGGATTTAAAAAAAAAGACGAAAATGACTCCGAGACGATGGGCTATAGCCCATGGTCTCGAACGGCATACTATAGCATGCCGTTTTCCATCATTTTTGAGGATTTTAAAAAAAGACGAAAATGACTCCGAGACGATGGGCTATAGCCCATGGTCTCGAACAGCATACTATAGCATGCCGTTTTCCATCATTTTTGAGGATTTTAAAAAAAGACGAAAATGACTCCGAGACGATGGGCTATAGCCCATGGTCTCGGAGTGATTTTGTCTTTTTTTTAAATGCTCGTTTTTCATCAAAATCGCTCCGAGACCATGGGCTATAGCCCATGGTCTCGAACGGCATACTATAGCATGCCGTTTTCCATCATTTTTGAGGATTAAAAAAAAAGACGAAAATGACTCCGAGACGATGGGCTATAGCCCATGGTCTCGGAGTGATTTCGTCTTTTTTTCAAATGCTCGTTTTTCATCAAAATCACTCCGAGACGATGGGGTATAGCCCATGGTCTCGAACGGCATACTATACTATGCCGTTTTCCATCATTTTTGAGGATTTTTAAAAAAGACGAAAATGACTCTGAGACGATGGGCTATAGCCCATGGTCTCGGAGTGATTTTGTCTTTTTTTCAAATGCTCGTTTTTCATCAAAATCACTCCGAGACGATGGGCTATAGCCCATGGTCTCGAACGGCATACTATAGCATGCCGTTTTCCATCATTTTTGAGGATTTTTAAAAAAGACGAAAATGACTCTGAGACGATGGGCTATAGCCCATGGTCTCGGAGTGATTTTGTCTTTTTTTCAAATGCTCGTTTTTCATCAAAATCACTCCGAGACGATGGGCTATAGCCCATGGTCTCGAACGGCATACTATAGCATGCCGTTTTCCATCATTTTTGAGGATTTTTAAAAAAGACGAAAATGACTCCGAGACGATGGGCTATAGCCCATGGTCTCGGAGTGATTTCGTCTTTTTTTCAAATGCTCGTTTTTCATCAAAATCGCTCCGAGACCATGGGCTATAGCCCATCGTCTCGGAGTCATTTCGTCTTTTTTTCAAATGCTCGTTTTTCATCAAAATCACTCCGAGACCATGGGCTATAGCCCATGGTCTCGAACGGCATACTATAGCATGCCGTTTTCCATCATTTTTGAGGATTTAAAAAAAAAAGACGAAAATGACTCTGAGACGATGGGCTATAGCCCATGGTCTCGAACGGCATACTATAGCATGCCGTTTTCCATCATTTTTGAGGATTTTAAAAAAAGACGAAAATGACTCCGAGACGATGGGCTATAGCCCATGGTCTCGAACGGCATACTATAGCATGCCGTGTTCCATCATTTTTGAGGATTTTAAAAAAAGACGAAAATGACTCCGAGACGATGGGCTATAGCCCATGGTCTCGAACAGCATACTATAGCATGCCGTTTTCCATCATTTTTGAGGATTTTAAAAAAAGACGAAAATGACTCCGAGACGATGGGCTATAGCCCATGGTCTCGGAGTGATTTTGTCTTTTTTTCAAATGCTCGTTTTTCATCAAAATCGCTCCGAGACCATGGGCTATAGCCCATGGTCTCGAACGGCATACTATAGCATGCCGTTTTCCATCATTTTTGAGGATTAAAAAAAAAGACGAAAATGACTCCGAGACGATGGGCTATAGCCCATGGTCTCGGAGTGATTTCGTCTTTTTTTCAAATGCTCGTTTTTCATCAAAATCACTCCGAGACGATGGGCTATAGCCCATGGTCTCGAACGGCATACTATACTATGCCGTTTTCCATCATTTTTGAGGATTTTTAAAAAAGACGAAAATGACTCTGAGACGATGGGCTATAGCCCATGGTCTCGGAGTGATTTCGTCTTTTTTTTAAATGCTCGTTTTTCATCAAAATCACTCCGAGACGATGGGCTATAGCCCATGGTCTCGAACGGCATACTATAGCATGCCGTTTTCCATCATTTTTGAGGATTTTTAAAAAAGACGAAAATGACTCCGAGACGATGGGCTATAGCCCATGGTCTCGAACGGCATACTATAGCATGCCGTGTTCCATCATTTTTGAGGATTTTAAAAAAAGACGAAAATGACTCCGAGACGATGGGCTATAGCCCATGGTCTCGAACGGCATACTATAGCATGCCGTGTTCCATCATTTTTGAGGATTTTAAAAAAAGACGAAAATGACTCCGAGACGATGGGCTATAGCCCATGGTCTCGAACAGCATACTATAGCATGCCGTTTTCCATCATTTTTGAGGATTTTAAAAAAAGACGAAAATGACTCCGAGACGATGGGCTATAGCCCATGGTCTCGGAGTGATTTTGTCTTTTTTTCAAATGCTCGTTTTTCATCAAAATCGCTCCGAGACCATGGGCTATAGCCCATGGTCTCGAACGGCATACTATAGCATGCCGTTTTCCATCATTTTTGAGGATTAAAAAAAAAGACGAAAATGACTCCGAGACGATGGGCTATAGCCCATGGTCTCGGAGTGATTTCGTCTTTTTTTCAAATGCTCGTTTTTCATCAAAATCACTCCGAGACGATGGGCTATAGCCCATGGTCTCGAACGGCATACTATACTATGCCGTTTTCCATCATTTTTGAGGATTTTTAAAAAAGACGAAAATGACTCTGAGACGATGGGCTATAGCCCATGGTCTCGGAGTGATTTCGTCTTTTTTTTAAATGCTCGTTTTTCATCAAAATCACTCCGAGACGATGGGCTATAGCCCATGGTCTCGAACGGCATACTATAGCATGCCGTTTTCCATCATTTTTGAGGATTTTTAAAAAAGACGAAAATGACTCCGAGACGATGGGCTATAGCCCATGGTCTCGAACGGCATACTATAGCATGCCGTGTTCCATCATTTTTGAGGATTTTAAAAAAAGACGAAAATGACTCCGAGACGATGGGCTATAGCCCATGGTCTCGGAGTGATTTTGTCTTTTTTTCAAATGCTCGTTTTTCATCAAAATCACTCCGAGACGATGGGCTATAGCCCATGGTCTCGAACGGCATACTATAGCATGCCGTTTTCCATCATTTTTGAGGATTTATAAAAAAGACGAAAATGACTCCGAGACGATGGGCTATAGCCCATGGTCTCGGACTGATTTTGTATTTTTTTCAAATGCTCATTTTTCATCAAAATCGCTCCGAGACCATGGGCTATAGCCCATGGTCTCGAACGGCATACTATAGCATGCCGTTTTCCATAATTTTTGAGGATTTTTAAAAAAGACGAAAATGACTCTGAGACGATGGGCTATAGCCCATGGTCTCGGAGTGATTTTGTCTTTTTTTCAAATGCTCGTTTTTCATCAAAATCACTCCGAGACCATGGGCTATAGCCCATGGTCTCGAACGGCATACTATAGCATGCCGTTTTCCATCATTTTTGAGGATTAAAAAAAAAGACGAAAATGACTCCGAGACGATGGGCTATAGCCCATGGTCTCGGAGTGATTTCGTCTTTTTTTCAAATGCTCGTTTTTCATCAAAATCACTCCGAGACGATGGGCTATAGCCCATGGTCTCGAACGGCATACTATAGCATGCCGTTTTCCATCATTTTTGAGGATTTTTAAAAAAGACGAAAATGACTCCGAGACGATGGGCTATAGCCCATGGTCTCGGAGTGATTTCGTCTTTTTTTCAAATGCTCGTTTTTCATCAAAATCACTCCGAGACGATGGGCTATAGCCCATGGTCTCGAACGGCATACTATAGCATGCCGTTTTCCATCATTTTTGAGGATTTAAAAAAAAGACGAAATGACTCCGAGACGATGGGCTATAGCCCATGGTCTCGGAGTGATTTCGTCTTTTTTAAAAATGCTCGTTTTTCATCAAAATCGCTCCGAGACCATGGGCTATAGCCCATCGTCTCGGAGTCATTTCGTCTTTTTTTCAAATGCTCGTTTTTCATCAAAATCACTCCGAGACCATGGGCTATAGCCCATGGTCTCGAACGGCATACTATAGCATGCCGTTTTCCATCATTTTTGAGGATTTTAAAAAAAGACGAAAATGACTCCGAGACGATGGGCTATAGCCCATGGTCTCGAACGGCATACTATAGCATGCCGTTTTCCATCATTTTTGAGGATTTTAAAAAAAGACGAAAATGACTCCGAGACGATGGGCTATAGCCCATGGTCTCGAACAGCATACTATAGCATGCCGTTTTCCATCATTTTTGAGGATTTTAAAAAAAGACGAAAATGATTCCGAGACGATGGGCTATAGCCCATGGTCTCGGAGTGATTTTGTCTTTTTTTCAAATGCTCGTTTTTCATCAAAATCGCTCCGAGACCATGGGCTATAGCCCATGGTCTCGAACGGCATACTATAGCATGCCGTTTTCCATCATTTTTGAGGATTTTAAAAAAAAGACGAAAATGACTCCGAGACGATGGGCTATAGCCCATGGTCTCGGAGTGATTTCGTCTTTTTTTCAAATGCTCGTTTTTCATCAAAATCACTCCGAGACGATGGGCTATAGCCCATGGTCTCGAACGGCATACTATACTATGCCGTTTTCCATCATTTTTGAGGATTTTTAAAAAAGACGAAAATGACTCCGAGACGATGGGCTATAGCCCATGGTCTCGGAGTGATTTCGTCTTTTTTTTAAATGCTCGTTTTTCATCAAAATCACTCCGAGACGATGGGCTATAGCCCATGGTCTCGAACGGCATACTATAGCATGCCGTTTTCCATCATTTTTGAGGATTTTTAAAAAAGACGAAAATGACTCCGAGACGATGGGCTATAGCCCATGGTCTCGGAGTTATTTTGTCTTTTTTTCAAATGCTCGTTTTTCATCAAAATCGCTCCGAGACCATGGGCTATAGCCCATGGTCTCGAACGGCATACTATAGCATGCCGTTTTCCATCATTTTTGAGGATTTTTAAAAAAGACGAAAATGACTCCGAGACGATGGGCTATAGCCCATGGTCTCGGAGTGATTTCGTCTATTTTTCAAATGCTCGTTTTTCATCAAAATCACTCCGAGACGATGGGCTATAGCCCATGGTCTCGAACGGCATACTATAGCATGCCGTTTTCCATCATTTTTGAGGATTTAAAAAAAAGACGAAAATGACTCGGAGACGATGGGCTATAGCCCATGGTCTCGGAGTGATTTTGTCTTTTTTTCAAATGCTCGTTTTTCATCAAAATCGCTCCGAGACCATGGGCTATAGCCCATGGTCTCGAACGGCATACTATAGCATGCCGTTTTCCAGCATTTTTGAGGATTTTTAAAAAAGACGAAAATGACTCCGAGACGATGGGCTATAGCCCATGGTCTCGGAGTGATTTCGTCTATTTTTCAAATGCTCGTTTTTCATCAAAATCACTCCGAGACGATGGGCTATAGCCCATGGTCTCGAACGGCATACTATAGCATGCCGTTTTCCATCATTTTTGAGGATTTAAAAAAAAGACGAAAATGACTCCGAGACGATGGGCTATAGCCCATGGTCTCGGAGTGATTTCGTCTATTTTTCAAATGCTCGTTTTTCATCTAAATCACTCCGAGACGATGGGCTATAGCCCATGGTCTCGAACGGCATACTATAGCATGCCGTTTTCCATCATTTTTGAGGATTTAAAAAAAAGACGAAAATGACTCCGAGACGATGGGCTATAGCCCATGGTCTCGGAGTGATTTCGTCTTTTTTTCAAATGCTCGTTTTTCATCAAAATCACTCCGAGACGATGGGCTATAGCCCATGGTCTCGAACGGCATACTATAGCATGCCGTTTTCCATCATTTTTGAGGATTTAAAAAAAAGACGAAAATGACTCCGAGACGATGGGCTATAGCCCATGGTCTCGGAGTGATTTCGTCTTTTTTTCAAATGCTCGTTTTTCATCAAAATCGCTCCGAGACCATGTGCTATAGCCCATGGTCTCGAACGGCATACTATAGCATGCCGTTTTCCATCATTTTTGAGGATTAAAAAAAAAGACGAAAATGACTCCGAGACGATGGGCTATAGCCCATGGTCTCGGAGTGATTTTGTCTTTTTTTCAAATGCTCGTTTTTCATCAAAATCACTCCGAGACGATGGGCTATAGCCCATGGTCTCGAACGGCATACTATAGCATGCCGTTTTCCATCATTTTTGAGGATTTTAAAAAAAGACGAAAATGACTCCGAGACGATGGGCTATAGCCCATGGTCTCGGAGTGATTTCGTCTTTTTTTTAAATGCTCGTTTTTCATCAAAATCACTCCGAGACGATGGGCTATAGCCCATGGTCTCGAACGGCATACTATAGCATGCCGTTTTCCATCATTTTTGAGGATTTTTAAAAAAGACGAAAATGACTCCGAGACGATGGGCTATAGCCCATGGTCTCGGAGTGATTTTGTCTTTTTTTCAAATGCTCGTTTTTCATCAAAATCGCTCCGAGACCATGGGCTATAGCCCATGGTCTCGAACGGCATACTATAGCATGCCGTTTTCCATCATTTTTGAGGATTTAAAAAAAAGACGAAAATGACTCCGAGACGATGGGCTATAGCCCATGGTCTCGGAGTGATTTTGTCTTTTTTTCAAATGCTCGTTTTTCATCAAAATCGCTCCGAGACCATGGGCTATAGCCCATGGTCTCGAACGGCATACTATAGCATGCCGTTTTCCATCATTTTTGAGGATTTAAAAAAAAGACGAAAATGACTCCGAGACGATGGGCTATAGCCCATGGTCTCGGAGTGATTTCGTCTTTTTTTCAAATGCTCGTTTTTCATCAAAATCACTCCGAGACGATGGGCTATAGCCCATGGTCTCGAACGGCATACTATAGCATGCCGTTTTCCATCATTTTTGAGGATTTTTAAAAAAGACGAAAATGACTCCGAGACGATGGGCTATAGCCCATGGTCTCGGAGTGATTTCGTCTATTTTTCAAATGCTCGTTTTTCATCAAAATCACTCCGAGACGATGGGCTATAGCCCATGGTCTCGAACGGCATACTATAGCATGCCGTTTTCCATCATTTTTGAGGATTTAAAAAAAAGACGAAAATGACTCGGAGACGATGGGCTATAGCCCATGGTCTCGGAGTGATTTTGTCTTTTTTTCAAATGCTCGTTTTTCATCAAAATCGCTCCGAGACCATGGGCTATAGCCCATGGTCTCGAACGGCATACTATAGCATGCCGTTTTCCAGCATTTTTGAGGATTTTTAAAAAAGACGAAAATGACTCAGAGACGATGGGCTATAGCCCATGGTCTCGGAGTGATTTCGTCTATTTTTCAAATGCTCGTTTTTCATCAAAATCACTCCGAGACGATGGGCTATAGCCCATGGTCTCGAACGGCATACTATAGCATGCCGTTTTCCATCATTTTTGAGGATTTTAAAAAAAGACGAAAATGACTCCGAGACGATGGGCTATAGCCCATGGTCTCGGAGTGATTTCGTCTATTTTTCAAATGCTCGTTTTTCATCAAAATCACTCCGAGACGATGGGCTATAGCCCATGGTCTCGAACGGCATACTATAGCATGCCGTTTTCCATCATTTTTGAGGATTTTAAAAAAAGACGAAAATGACTCCGAGACGATGGGCTATAGCCCATGGTCTCGGAGTGATTTCGTCTTTTTTTCAAATGCACGTTTTTCATCAAAATCACTCCGAGACGATGGGCTATAGCCCATGGTCTCGAACGGCATACTATAGCATGCCGTTTTCCATCATTTTTGAGGATTTAAAAAAAAGACGAAAATGACTCCGAGACGATGGGCTATAGCCCATGGTCTCGGAGTGATTTCGTCTTTTTTTCAAATGCTCGTTTTTCATCAAAATCACTCCGAGACGATGCCCATGGTCTCGAACGACATACTATAGCATGCCGTTTTCCATCATTTTTGAGGATTTAAAAAAAAGACGAAAATGACTCCGAGACCATGGGCTATAGCCCATGGTCTCGGAGTGATTTCGTCTTTTTTTCAAATGCTCGTTTTTCATCAAAATCACTCCGAGACGATGGGCTATAGCCCATGGTCTCGAACGGCATACTATAGCATGCCGTTTTCCATCATTTTTGAGGATTTTTAAAAAAGACGAAAATGACTCCGAGACGATGGGCTATAGCCCATGGTCTCGGAGTGATTTCGTCTATTTTTCAAATGCTCGTTTTTCATCAAAATCACTCCGAGACGATGGGCTATAGCCCATGGTCTCGAACGGCATACTATAGCATGCCGTTTTCCATCATTTTTGAGGATTTAAAAAAAAGACGAAAATGACTCGGAGACGATGGGCTATAGCCCATGGTCTCGGAGTGATTTTGTCTTTTTTTCAAATGCTCGTTTTTCATCAAAATCGCTCCGAGACCATGGGCTATAGCCTGTGGCAGTAGGGCTACTGTATGTATACGATAGACTACAAGGTCCAGCATGCTTTGCATGTATCAGACTTCCGGTGACTAGTAAAGTGTTGTACAAGCTACTAGCTGTGTCCCGTGTCCCGTCATTTAACATGATGTCAGAAGTGATAATAAGAACTCAAATAATTACCGCGATATACTCCCGTACTCCCGCGGATGTTTTCTCGTCAAGACCATAGCCAAGAAGGAGCTCTGTGGTGAAGATAATTGCGGAAAACAGTGCTGTACAGGGACAAGAGAGGGGAAAAAAAGGCCCGCGAGTCTGCTCTAGTGTCGGCTACACACACATGGGAGAGAACGGGAGGAGTGAAAGAACAACATAAACGTTTTTCTGAACATCGACAGCGAGAGGTAATACAGAATGGCAGCTATTCAAATCTCACACCCAGATTCATTTGACTTCTCAAATCCGTCAGAATGGCCAAGATGGATCAGAAGGTTTGAGAGATTTCGTGTGGCATCCGGATTAGATGAGAAAGGAGAAGAATATCAGGTGAATTCACTTCTCTATGCTATGGGAGATGCTGCAGATGACATTTTGACCGTTCTACCGTTGTCCGATGCAAATAAAAAGAAGTATGATGCAGTTAAAGCAGCATTTGAACAGCACTGTGTAGGAAAGTACAATGTGATATTTGAAAGAGCTCAGTTTAACATGAGGTTCCAACAAGATGGAGAGAGTGCAGAAGCATTCATCACAGTTGTGCACAAGTTAGCTGAACATTGTAACTATGGAGGGCTGAAGGAAGAGCTAATAAGAGACCGAATTGTGGTTGGGATAAATGACAGGAGGCTGTCAGAACAGCTACAAATGGACGCAGAATTAACCCTGGCGAAGACAATACAAAAAGTGAGACAAAGTGAAACTGTCAAGAAACAACAGGCAGTGATGTACAGTGCTGCTGTGGGAGGAGAATCCAAGATAAATGTGGACGCCGTTCAAACAAGGTTTCAGTACTTAGGAAAAAAGTTTCAACACGCAAACAGGGGCCAAAGGTCGGACACTCAAGGAGAAAAAGAGTGTGGCCGATGTGGAAGAGGACGCAAACATGCATGGAAGGACTGTCCCGCCAAGGATGCAGAATGTCGAAGGTGTCACAAAATCGGACATTATGCCGTAGCCTGTTTCAAAGGTAAAGCCGTGCACACAGTCACTGAATGCCAGTCAGATGCTGACGAGGATCAGGAGGACTATGCCTTTTTAGGAGAAGTGCAAACACAAACTACAAGGCCATGGATGGAAAAAGTAAGGCTGAACGGGGAAGCTATTAACTTTAAAATCGACACAGGAGCGGACGTCACTTCCATACCAGAAAGTGTCTTTAAACCAACACGAGATGGCAAGCTGGAAAGACCACTTAAGCGACTGTTTGGACCAGGTCGCAATCCACTGAATGTAAAAGGCTGTTTCCAGGCCAAAATGATGGCAAAAGGCCTCGCTACAGACCAACAGGTCTATGTCGTGGCAGGACTGACACAACCGCTGTTGGGCCTACCAGCTATAGAGGCCATGGGACTAGTACACAGGGCTGATGAAGTCACTGTGACACAGCCTGAAACCGACTTCAAGGCAGCATATCCAGCTGTGTTTCATGGGCTGGGTGAACTGAAAGAACCGTATCACATAGAGCTGGAACAAGGAGCGACACCCTACGCTCTCTCAACGCCCAGACGAGTTCCACTGCCGCTGAGAGAAAAAGTACGTGAAGAACTGGATAGAATGGAAAATATGGGAGTCATATCGAAAGTGACCGAACCAACAGCCTGGTGCTCCGGAATGGTTGTTGTTCCAAAACCAATGAAAGACAAACTCAGGATCTGTGTAGATCTCACACACCTCAATGTGGCAGTAAAGAGGGAACGCCACATTCTACCAGCTGTAGACCAAACACTCGCAATGATGTCAGAGGCAAAGGTTTTCACAAAACTAGATGCTCGATCTGGATTTTGGCAAATCCCATTGACCCCGGAGTCAAGACCACTCACTACCTTCATCACTCCGTTTGGGAGATATCTATTCAACCGCCTGCCCTTTGGCATTGCATCCGCTCCAGAACATTTTCAAAGAAGGATGTCACAAATGTTGGAGGGCTTTGAGGGCGTGTTGTGTCACGCAGATGATGTACTAGTGTATGGACGGCACAGACAGGAACATGACCAAAGGCTACACCGTGTGCTCCAGAAGATGCAGGAGGAAGGCCTCACTTTGAATGAGAAGTGTGAGTTTGCTAAGGAGCACATGATCTTTGTTGGTCACAGGATTTCGTCAAGAGGCATCGAGCCTGACCCAAACAAAACTAAAGCGATCCTACAGATGCCAGAGCCGAAATGTGTGGAGGACGTACGCCGCCTAATAGGCATGGCAAATTATCTGGCCAAATTCTTGCCACAGCTGGCTACTGTCACCGTGCCCCTGAAAGACCTACTGAGAGAAAGAAATGAGTGGGTCTGGGGGGAACCTCAACAGACTGCTTTTCAAAAGCTAAAAGAGGGACTGAGCTCACCAAAGGCGCTCGCTAAATATTCAAATACAGCAGAGACAAAAGTAGCAGCAGATGCATCGGCATACGGAATAGGTGCTGTTCTCACACAGAAACAGACCGATGGCTCATGACAACCAGTGACATATATTTCAAGAGGACTGACGGATACAGAGAAGCGCTATGCGCAAATTGAAAAAGAGGCGCTAGCAGCAACGTGGGCGTGCGAAAGACTGACCTCATACATACAGGGGCTGCACTTCACACTACTGACGGATCATAAGCCCCTGGTCCCACTGTTGAGCACCAGAGGTTTGGATGATCTGCCACCCAGGGTGCTGAGATTTCGTCTGAGACTCCTGAGGTATGATTATGATATTTTCCATGTCCCAGGGAAAAACCTCATCACTGCAGACACGCTGTCTAGAGCTCCACTGCCAGATAAGATATCACCCGATGACTTGCAACTAGAAAAAGAGGTCCAGGTGTTTGTGAATGCTGTTGTGTCCTCGCTCCCTGCTACAGACACTCGATTGGAAGAAATAAAACAGGCGCAGAAAAGGGACGACATATGCACAACTGTGTCACACTATTGTCTAACAGAATGGCCAGAGAAACACTCACTGAGGCCAGATGTTGCCCCCTACTGGCAGGTCAGGGCTGACCTGTATCTCGCAGGTGACCTTCTCATGAAGGGGGAGAGACTTGTGATACCACAGGAGCTCCGAGGGGAGATAATGACTAAACTCCACGAAGGTCATCAGGGGATCTCCAAATGCCGAGCCAGAGCTCAGGAATCAGTATGGTGGCCTGGTATCACTGCCCGCATCAGACAGACAGTAGACAGGTGCGAAATATGTCAAAAACACAGAATACAGTACAGAGAGCCACTGATCCAGACCACAGTCCCAGACCGCCCGTGGCAAAAGGTGGGGATGGACTTGTTTGAATGGAAGAAAAAGACTTACCTGCTTATTGTGGACTATTTTTCTAGGTACATCGAAGTAGCAGAGCTCAGAGTCACGTCAGCGGAGGCTACTGTTCGAGCTGTGAAGGAAGTCTTTAGTCATCAAGGTTACGCAGAGACCGCAGTAACCGACAACGGGCCACAATTCTCATCAGAGACATTCAGATCATTTGCAAAAGAGTGCGGCTTCACACACGTCACGAGCAGTCCTCGTTACCCACAAGCTAACGGTGAGGCAGAACGTGCTGTTCAGACTGTGAAGAGTCTATGGAAAAGAGACACTGACCAAGTCAGAGCACTACTGGCATACAGAGCCACGCCGCTAGAGCACGGATTCTCACCAGCACAGTTGCTGATGGGGAGGAACTTGCGCACATCGCTGCCCCAGCCTTCAAGCAAGCTGGATCCTAAATGGCCGGACCTGCAGGAGTTTCGCCAGAAGGATGAGGAAGGGAGACGCAAGCAAGCGGCAACCTACGACCTCCACCACCGTTCCAGAATGCTCCCAGAGCTCCCAACTGGACAGAAAGTGTGGATCACCACGGAGGCCGCCCCAGGGACTGTACTGAGAACTGCCCACACACCAAGGTCATACTTAGTAGAGACTGATAGGGGCATTCTAAGGAGAAACAGAATCCACCTCAGAGCCACAGGTGCTCCTCCTGAACAACCACAAGCCACCAGGTCAGGTAGAGTGTCGAGGGCTCCTGAGAGACTGGATTTGTAAAACATGTACGATACAAGTTCATTTGATTTTCATGTTTTGCAGATGTTAAAAAAAAAAAAAAAAAGAAAAGAAAAATGCATGTAACATCAGTTCTATGAAAACAGTTCTATTAAAAGTTGAATGTCTGTTGCTAGCTAAGAAGGGGAGGTGTGGCAGTAGGGCTACTGTATGTATACGATAGACTACAAGGTCCAGCATGCTTTGCATGTATCAGACTTCCGGTGACTAGTAAAGTGTTGTACAAGCTACTAGCTGTGTCCCGTGTCCCGTCATTTAACATAGCCCATGGTCTCGAACGGCATACTATAGCATGCCGTTTTCCAGCATTTTTGAGGATTTTTAAAAAAGACGAAAATGACTCCGAGACGATGGGCTATAGCCCATGGTCTCGGAGTGATTTCGTCTATTTTTCAAATGCTCGTTTTTCATCAAAATCACTCCGAGACGATGGGCTATAGCCCATGGTCTCGAACGGCATACTATAGCATGCCGTTTTCCATCATTTTTGAGGATTTTAAAAAAAGACGAAAATGACTCCGAGACGATGGGCTATAGCCCATGGTCTCGGAGTGATTTCGTCTATTTTTCAAATGCTCGTTTTTCATCAAAATCACTCCGAGACGATGGGCTATAGCCCATGGTCTCGAACGGCATACTATAGCATGCCGTTTTCCATCATTTTTGAGGATTTTAAAAAAAGACGAAAATGACTCCGAGACGATGGGCTATAGCCCATGGTCTCGGAGTGATTTCGTCTTTTTTTCAAATGCTCGTTTTTCATCAAAATCACTCCGAGACCATGTGCTATAGCCCATGGTCTCGAACGGCATACTATAGCATGCCGTTTTCCATCATTTTTGAGGATTAAAAAAAAAGACGAAAATGACTCCGAGACGATGGGCTATAGCCCATGGTCTCGGAGTGATTTTGTCTTTTTTTCAAATGCTCGTTTTTCATCAAAATCACTCCGAGACGATGGGCTATAGCCCATGGTCTCGAACGGCATACTATAGCATGCCGTTTTCCATCATTTTTGAGGATTAAAAAAAAAGACGAAAATGACTCCGAGACGATGGGCTATAGCCCATGGTCTCGGAGTGATTTCGTCTTTTTTTTAAATGCTTGTTTTTCATCAAAATCACTCCGAGACGATGGGCTATAGCCCATGGTCTCGAACGGCATACTATAGCATGCCGTTTTCCATCATTTTTGAGGATTTTTAAAAAAGACGAAAATGACTCCGAGACGATGGGCTATAGCCCATGGTCTCGGAGTGATTTCGTCTTTTTTTCAAATGCTCGTTTTTCATCAAAATCACTCCGAGACGATGGGCTATAGCCCATGGTCTCGAACGGCATACTATAGCATGCCGTTTTCCATCATTTTTGAGGATTTTTAAAAAAGACGAAAATGACTCCGAGACGATGGGCTATAGCCCATGGTCTCGGAGTGATTTCGTCTATTTTTCAAATGCTCGTTTTTCATCAAAATCACTCCGAGACGATGGGCTATAGCCCATGGTCTCGAACGGCATACTATAGCATGCCGTTTTCCATCATTTTTGAGGATTTAAAAAAAAGACGAAAATGACTCGGAGACGATGGGCTATAGCCCATGGTCTCGGAGTGATTTTGTCTTTTTTTCAAATGCTCGTTTTTCATCAAAATCGCTCCGAGACCATGGGCTATAGCCCATGGTCTCGAACGGCATACTATAGCATGCCGTTTTCCAGCATTTTTGAGGATTTTTAAAAAAGACGAAAATGACTCCGAGACGATGGGCTATAGCCCATGGTCTCGGAGTGATTTCGTCTATTTTTCAAATGCTCGTTTTTCATCAAAATCACTCCGAGACGATGGGCTATAGCCCATGGTCTCGAACGGCATACTATAGCATGCCGTTTTCCATCATTTTTGAGGATTTTAAAAAAAGACGAAAATGACTCCGAGACGATGGGCTATAGCCCATGGTCTCGGAGTGATTTCGTCTATTTTTCAAATGCTCGTTTTTCATCTAAATCACTCCGAGACGATGGGCTATAGCCCATGGTCTCGAACGGCATACTATAGCATGCCGTTTTCCATCATTTTTGAGGATTTTAAAAAAAGACGAAAATGACTCCGAGACGATGGGCTATAGCCCATGGTCTCGGAGTGATTTCGTCTTTTTTTCAAATGCACGTTTTTCATCAAAATCACTCCGAGACGATGGGCTATAGCCCATGGTCTCGAACGGCATACTATAGCATGCCGTTTTCCATCATTTTTGAGGATTTTAAAAAAAGACGAAAATGACTCCGAGACGATGGGCTATAGCCCATGGTCTCGGAGTGATTTCGTCTATTTTTCAAATGCTCGTTTTTCATCAAAATCACTCCGAGACGATGGGCTATAGCCCATGGTCTCGAACGGCATACTATAGCATGCCGTTTTCCATCATTTTTGAGGATTTAAAAAAAATACGAAAATGACTCGGAGACGATGGGCTATAGCCCATGGTCTCGGAGTGATTTTGTCTTTTTTTCAAATGCTCGTTTTTCATCAAAATCACTCCGAGACGATGGGCTATAGCCCATGGTCTCGAACGGCATACTATAGCATGCCGTTTTCCATCATTTTTGAGGATTTTTAAAAAAGACGAAAATGACTCCGAGACGATGGGCTATAGCCCATGGTCTCGGAGTGATTTTGTCTTTTTTTCAAATGCTCGTTTTTCATCAAAATCGCTCCGAGACCATGGGCTATAGCCCATGGTCTCGAACGGCATACTATAGCATGCCGTTTTCCATCATTTTTGAGGATTTAAAAAAAAGACGAAAATGACTCCGAGACGATGGGCTATAGCCCATGGTCTCGGAGTGATTTTGTCTTTTTTTCAAATGCTCGTTTTTCATCAAAATCGCTCCGAGACCATGGGCTATAGCCCATGGTCTCGAACGGCATACTATAGCATGCCGTTTTCCATCATTTTTGAGGATTTAAAAAAAAGACGAAAATGACTCCGAGACGATGGGCTATAGCCCATGGTCTCGGAGTGATTTCGTCTTTTTTTCAAATGCTCGTTTTTCATCAAAATCACTCCGAGACGATGGGCTATAGCCCATGGTCTCGAACGGCATACTATAGCATGCCGTTTTCCATCATTTTTGAGGATTTTTAAAAAAGACGAAAATGACTCCGAGACGATGGGCTATAGCCCATGGTCTCGGAGTGATTTCGTCTATTTTTCAAATGCTCGTTTTTCATCAAAATCACTCCGAGACGATGGGCTATAGCCCATGGTCTCGAACGGCATACTATAGCATGCCGTTTTCCATCATTTTTGAGGATTTAAAAAAAAGACGAAAATGACTCGGAGACGATGGGCTATAGCCCATGGTCTCGAAGTGATTTTGTCTTATTTTCAAATGCTCGTTTTTCATCAAAATCACTCCGAGACCATGGGCTATAGCCCATGGTCTCGAACGGCATACTATAGCATGCCTTTTTCCAGCATTTTTGAGGATTTTTAAAAAAGACGAAAATGACTCAGAGACGATGGGCTATAGCCCATGGTCTCGGAGTGATTTCGTCTATTTTTCAAATGCTCGTTTTTCATCAAAATCACTCCGAGACGATGGGCTATAGCCCATGGTCTCGAACGGCATACTATAGCATGCCGTTTTCCATCATTTTTGAGGATTTTAAAAAAAGACGAAAATGACTCCGAGACGAGGGGCTATAGCCCATGGTCTCGGAGTGATTTCGTCTATTTTTCAAATGCTCGTTTTTCATCAAATTCACTCCGAGACGATGGGCTATAGCCCATGGTCTCGAACGGCATACTATAGCATGCCGTTTTCCATCATTTTTGAGGATTTTAAAAAAAGACGAAAATGACTCCGAGACGATGGGCTATAGCCCATGGTCTCGGAGTGATTTCGTCTTTTTTTCAAATGCACGTTTTTCATCAAAATCACTCCGAGACGATGGGCTATAGCCCATGGTCTCGAACGGCATACTATAGCATGCCGTTTTCCATCATTTTTGAGGATTTAAAAAAAAGACGAAAATGACTCCGAGACGATGGGCTATAGCCCATGGTCTCGGAGTGATTTCGTCTTTTTTTCAAATGCTCGTTTTTCATCAAAATCACTCCGAGACGATGCCCATGGTCTCGAACGGCATACTATAGCATGCCGTTTTCCATAATTTTTGAGGATTTAAAAAAAAGACGAAAATGACTCCGAGACCATGGGCTATAGCCCATGGTCTCGGAGTGATTTCGTATTTTTTTCAAATGCTCGTTTTTCATCAAAATCACTCCGAGACGATGGGCTATAGCCCATGGTCTCGAACGGCATACTATAGCATGCCGTTTTCCATCATTTTTGAGGATTTTTAAAAAAGACGAAAATGACTCCGAGACGATGGGCTATAGCCCATGGTCTCGGAGTGATTTCGTCTATTTTTCAAATGCTCGTTTTTCATCAAAATCACTCCGAGACGATGGGCTATAGCCCATGGTCTCGAACGGCATACTATAGCATGCCGTTTTCCATCATTTTTGAGGATTTAAAAAAAAGACGAAAATGACTCGGAGACGATGGGCTATAGCCCATGGTCTCGGAGTGATTTTGTCTTTTTTTCAAATGCTCGTTTTTCATCAAAATCGCTCCGAGACCATGGGCTATAGCCCATGGTCTCGAACGGCATACTATAGCATGCCGTTTTCCAGCATTTTTGAGGATTTTTAAAAAAGACGAAAATGACTCCGAGACGATGGGCTATAGCCCATGGTCTCGGAGTGATTTCGTCTATTTTTCAAATGCTCGTTTTTCATCAAAATCACTCCGAGACGATGGGCTATAGCCCATGGTCTCGAACGGCATACTATAGCATGCCGTTTTCCAGCATTTTTGAGGATTTTTAAAAAAGACGAAAATGACTCCGAGACGATGGGCTATAGCCCATGGTCTCGGAGTGATTTCGTCTATTTTTCAAATGCTCGTTTTTCATCAAAATCACTCCGAGACGATGGGCTATAGCCCATGGTCTCGAACGGCATACTATAGCATGCCGTTTTCCATCATTTTTGAGGATTTTAAAAAAAGACGAAAATGACTCCGAGAAGATGGGCTATAGCCCATGGTCTCGGAGTGATTTCGTCTATTTTTCAAATGCTCGTTTTTCATACTATAGCATGCCGTTTTCCATCATTTTTGAGGATTTTTAAAAAAGACGAAAATGACTCTGAGACGATGGGCTATAGCCCATGGTCTCGGAGTGATTTTGTCTTTTTTTCAAATGCTCGTTTTTCATCAAAATCGCTCCGAGACCATGGGCTATAGCCCATGGTCTCGAACGGCATACTATAGCATGCCGTTTTCCATCATTTTTGAGGATTTAAAAAAAAGACGAAAATGACTCCGAGACGATGGGCTATAGCCCATGGTCTCGGAGTGATTTCGTCTTTTTTTCAAATGCTCGTTTTTCATCAAAATCACTCCGAGACGATGGGCTATAGCCCATGGTCTCGAACGGCATACTATAGCATGCCGTTTCCATCATTTTTGAGGATTTAAAAAAAAAGACGAAAATGACTCCGAGACGATGGGCTATAGCCCATGGTCTCGGAGTGATTTCGTCTATTTTTCAAATGCTCGTTTTTCATCAAAATCACTCCGAGACGATGGGCTATAGCCCATGGTCTCGAACGGCATACTATAGCATGCCGTTTTCCATCATTTTTGAGGATTTTAAAAAAAGACGAAAATGACTCCGAGACGATGGGCTATAGCCCATGGTCTCGGAGTGATTTCGTCTATTTTTCAAATGCTCGTTTTTCATCAAAATCACTCCGAGACGATGGGCTATAGCCCATGGTCTCGAACGGCATACTATAGCATGCCGTTTTCCATCATTTTTGAGGATTTTTAAAAAAGACGAAAATGACTCCGAGACGATGGGCTATAGCCCATGGTCTCGGAGTGATTTCGTCTTTTTTTCAAATGCTCGTTTTTCATCAAAATCACTCCGAGACGATGGGCTATAGCCCATGGTCTCGAACGGCATACTATAGCATGCCGTTTTCCATCATTTTTGAGGATTAAAAAAAAAGACGAAAATGACTCCGAGACGATGGGCTATAGCCCATGGTCTCGGAGTGATTTCGTCTTTTTTTCAAATGCTCGTTTTTCATCAAAATCACTCCGAGACGATGGGCAATAGCCCATGGTCTCGAACGGCATACTATAGCATGCCGTTTTCCATCATTTTTGAGGATTTTAAAAAAAGACGAAAATGACTCCGAGACGATGGGCTATAGCCCATGGTCTCGGAGTGATTTCGTCTTTTTTTCAAATGCTCTTTTTTCATCAAAATCACTCCGAGACGATGGGCTATAGCCCATGGTCTCGAACGGCATACTATAGCATGCCGTTTTCCATCATTTTTGAGGATTTTTAAAAAAGACGAAAATGACGCCGAGACGATGGGCTATAGCCCATGGTCTCGGAGTGATTTCGTCTATTTTTCAAATAATCGTTTTTCATCAAAATCACTCCGAGACGATGGGCTATAGCCCATGGTCTCGAACGGCATACTATAGCATGCCGTTTTCCATCATTTTTGAGGATTTTTAAAAAAGACGAAAATGACTCCGAGACGATGGGCTATAGCCCATGGTCTCGGAGTGATTTTGTCTTTTTTTCAAATGCTCGTTTTTCATCAAAATCACTCCGAGACCATGGGCTAAAGCCCATGGTCTCGAACGGCATACTATAGCATGCCATTGTCCATCATTTTTGAGGATTTTAAAAAAAGACGAAAATGAGTCCGAGACGATGGGCTATAGCCCATGGTCTCGGAGTGATTTCGTCATTTTTTCAAATGCTCGTTTTTCATCAAAATCACTCCGAGACGCATGGTCTCGAACGGCATACTATAGCATGCCGTTTTCCATCATTTTTGAGGATTTAAAAAAAAGACGAAAATGACTCCGAGACGATGGGCTATAGCCCATGGTCTCGGAGTGATTTTGTCTTTTTTCAAATGCTCGTTTTTCATCAAAATCACTCCGAGACGATGGGCTATAGCCCATGGTCTCGAACGGCATACTATAGCATGCCGTTTTCCATCATTTTTGAGGATTTTTAAAAAAGACGAAAATGACTCCGAGACGATGGGCTATAGCCCATGGTCTCGGAGTGATTTTGTCTTTTTTTCAAATGCTCGTTTTTCATCAAAATCGCTCCGAGACCATGGGCTATAGCCCATGGTCTCGAACGGCATACTATAGCAGGCCGTTTTCCATCATTCTTGAGGATTTTTAAAAAAGACGAAAATGACTCCGAGACGATGGGCTATAGCCCATGGTCTCGGAGTGATTTCGTCTTTTTTTCAAATTCTCGTTTTTCATCAAAATCACTCCGAGACGATGGGCTATAGCCCATGGTCTCGAACGGCATACTATAGCATGCCGTTTTCCATCATTTTTGAGGATTTTAAAAAAAGACGAAAATGACTCCGAGACGATGGGCTATAGCCCATGGTCTCGGAGTGATTTCGTCTTTTTTTCAAATGCTCGTTTTTCATCAAAATCACTCCGAGACGATGGGCTATAGCCCATGGTCTCGAACGGCATACTATAGCATGCCGTTTCCATCATTTTTGAGGATTTAAAAAAAAAGACGAAAATGACTCCGAGACGATGGGCTATAGCCCATGGTCTCGGAGTGATTTCGTCTATTTTTCAAATGCTCGTTTTTCATCAAAATCACTCCGAGACGATGGGCTATAGCCCATGGTCTCGAACGGCATACTATAGCATGCCGTTTTCCATCATTTTTGAGGATTTAAAAAAAAGACGAAAATGACTCCGAGACGATGGGCTATAGCCCATGGTCTCGGAGTGATTTCGTCTTTTTTTCAAATGCTCGTTTTTCATCAAAATCACTCCGAGACGATGGGCTATAGCCCATGGTCTCGAACGGCATACTATAGCATGCCGTTTCCATCATTTTTGAGGATTTAAAAAAAAAGACGAAAATGACTCCGAGACGATGGGCTATAGCCCATGGTCTCGGAGTGATTTCGTCTATTTTTCAAATGCTCGTTTTTCATCAAAATCACTCCGAGACGATGGGCTATAGCCCATGGTCTCGAACGGCATACTATAGCATGCCGTTTTCCATCATTTTTGAGGATTTTAAAAAAAGACGAAAATGACTCCGAGACGATGGGCTATAGCCCATGGTCTCGGAGTGATTTCGTCTATTTTTCAAATGCTCGTTTTTCATCAAAATCACTCCGAGACGATGGGCTATAGCCCATGGTCTCGAACGGCATACTATAGCATGCCGTTTTCCATCATTTTTGAGGATTTTTAAAAAAGACGAAAATGACTCCGAGACGATGGGCTATAGCCCATGGTCTCGGAGTGATTTCGTCTTTTTTTCAAATGCTCGTTTTTCATCAAAATCACTCCGAGACGATGGGCTATAGCCCATGGTCTCGAACGGCATACTATAGCATGCCGTTTTCCATCATTTTTGAGGATTAAAAAAAAAGACGAAAATGACTCCGAGACGATGGGCTATAGCCCATGGTCTCGGAGTGATTTCGTCTTTTTTTCAAATGCTCGTTTTTCATCAAAATCACTCCGAGACGATGGGCAATAGCCCATGGTCTCGAACGGCATACTATAGCATGCCGTTTTCCATCATTTTTGAGGATTTTAAAAAAAGACGAAAATGACTCCGAGACGATGGGCTATAGCCCATGGTCTCGGAGTGATTTCGTCTTTTTTTCAAATGCTCTTTTTTCATCAAAATCACTCCGAGACGATGGGCTATAGCCCATGGTCTCGAACGGCATACTATAGCATGCCGTTTTCCATCATTTTTGAGGATTTTTAAAAAAGACGAAAATGACGCCGAGACGATGGGCTATAGCCCATGGTCTCGGAGTGATTTCGTCTATTTTTCAAATAATCGTTTTTCATCAAAATCACTCCGAGACGATGGGCTATAGCCCATGGTCTCGAACGGCATACTATAGCATGCCGTTTTCCATCATTTTTGAGGATTTTTAAAAAAGACGAAAATGACTCCGAGACGATGGGCTATAGCCCATGGTCTCGGAGTGATTTTGTCTTTTTTTCAAATGCTCGTTTTTCATCAAAATCACTCCGAGACCATGGGCTAAAGCCCATGGTCTCGAACGGCATACTATAGCATGCCATTGTCCATCATTTTTGAGGATTTTAAAAAAAGACGAAAATGAGTCCGAGACGATGGGCTATAGCCCATGGTCTCGGAGTGATTTCGTCATTTTTTCAAATGCTCGTTTTTCATCAAAATCACTCCGAGACGCATGGTCTCGAACGGCATACTATAGCATGCCGTTTTCCATCATTTTTGAGGATTTAAAAAAAAGACGAAAATGACTCCGAGACGATGGGCTATAGCCCATGGTCTCGGAGTGATTTTGTCTTTTTTCAAATGCTCGTTTTTCATCAAAATCACTCCGAGACGATGGGCTATAGCCCATGGTCTCGAACGGCATACTATAGCATGCCGTTTTCCATCATTTTTGAGGATTTTTAAAAAAGACGAAAATGACTCCGAGACGATGGGCTATAGCCCATGGTCTCGGAGTGATTTTGTCTTTTTTTCAAATGCTCGTTTTTCATCAAAATCGCTCCGAGACCATGGGCTATAGCCCATGGTCTCGAACGGCATACTATAGCAGGCCGTTTTCCATCATTCTTGAGGATTTTTAAAAAAGACGAAAATGACTCCGAGACGATGGGCTATAGCCCATGGTCTCGGAGTGATTTCGTCTTTTTTTCAAATTCTCGTTTTTCATCAAAATCACTCCGAGACGATGGGCTATAGCCCATTGTCTCGAACGGCATACTATAGCATGCCGTTTTCCATCATTTTTGAGGATTTTAAAAAAAGACGAAAATGACTCAGACGATGGGCTATAGCCCATGGTCTCGAACGGCATACTATAGCATGCCGTTTTCCATCATTTTTGAGGATTTTAAAAAAAGACGAAAATGACTCCGAGACGATGGGCTATAGCCCATGGTCTCGGAGTGATTTCGTCTTTTTTTCAAATGCTCGTTTTATAGCCCATGGTCTCGAACGGCATACTATAGCATGCCGTTTTCCATCATTTTTGAGGATTTTAAAAAAAGACGAAAATGACTCCGAGACGATGGTCTCGGAGTGATTTCGTCTTTTTTTCAAATGCTCGTTTTTCATCAAAATCACTCCGAGACGATGGGCTATAGCCCATGGTCTCGAACGGCATACTATAGCATGCCGTTTTCCATCATTTTTGAGGATTTAAAAAAAAGACGAAAATGACTCCGAGACGATGGGCTATAGCCCATGGTCTCGGAGTGATTTCGTCTTTTTTTCAAATGCTCGTTTTTCATCAAAATCACTCCGAGACCATGGGCTATAGCCCATGGTCTCGAAACGGCATACTATAGCATGCCGTTTTCCATCATTTTTGAGGATTTTAAAAAAAGACGAAAATGACTCCGAGACGATGGGCTATAGCCCATTGTCTCGAACGGCATACTATAGCATGCCGTTTTCCATCATTTTTGAGGATTTTAAAAAAAGACGAAAATGACTCAGACGATGGGCTATAGCCCATGGTCTCGAACGGCATACTATAGCATGCCGTTTTCCATCATTTTTGAGGATTTTAAAAAAAGACGAAAATGACTCCGAGACGATGGGCTATAGCCCATGGTCTCGGAGTGATTTCGTCTTTTTTTCAAATGCTCGTTTTATAGCCCATGGTCTCGAACGGCATACTATAGCATGCCGTTTTCCATCATTTTTGAGGATTTTAAAAAAAGACGAAAATGACTCCGAGACGATGGTCTCGGAGTGATTTCGTCTTTTTTTCAAATGCTCGTTTTTCATCAAAATCACTCCGAGACGATGGGCTATAGCCCATGGTCTCGAACGGCATACTATAGCATGCCGTTTTCCATCATTTTTGAGGATTTAAAAAAAAGACGAAAATGACTCCGAGACGATGGGCTATAGCCCATGGTCTCGGAGTGATTTCGTCTTTTTTTCAAATGCTCGTTTTATAGCCCATGGTCTCGAACGGCATACTATAGCATGCCGTTTTCCATCATTTTTGAGGATTTTAAAAAAAGACGAAAATGACTCCGAGACGATGGTCTCGGAGTGATTTCGTCTTTTTTTCAAATGCTCGTTTTTCATCAAAATCACTCCGAGACCATGGGCTATAGCCCATGGTCTCGAAACGGCATACTATAGCATGCCGTTTTCCATCATTTTTGAGGATTTTAAAAAAAGACGAAAATGACTCCGAGACGATGGGCTATAGCCCATTGTCTCGAACGGCATACTATAGCATGCCGTTTTCCATCATTTTTGAGGATTTTAAAAAAAGACGAAAATGACTCAGACGATGGGCTATAGCCCATGGTCTCGAACGGCATACTATAGCATGCCGTTTTCCATCATTTTTGAGGATTTTAAAAAAAGACGAAAATGACTCCGAGACGATGGGCTATAGCCCATGGTCTCGGAGTGATTTCGTCTTTTTTTCAAATGCTCGTTTTATAGCCCATGGTCTCGAACGGCATACTATAGCATGCCGTTTTCCATCATTTTTGAGGATTTTAAAAAAAGACGAAAATGACTCCGAGACGATGGTCTCGGAGTGATTTCGTCTTTTTTTCAAATGCTCGTTTTTCATCAAAATCACTCCGAGACGATGGGCTATAGCCCATGGTCTCGAACGGCATACTATAGCATGCCGTTTTCCATCATTTTTGAGGATTTAAAAAAAAGACGAAAATGACTCCGAGACGATGGGCTATAGCCCATGGTCTCGGAGTGATTTCGTCTTTTTTTCAAATGCTCGTTTTTCATCAAAATCACTCCGAGACGATGCCCATGGTCTCGAACGGCATACTATAGCATGCCGTTTTCCATCATTTTTGAGGATTTAAAAAAAAGACGAAAATGACTCCGAGACGATGGGCTATAGCCCATGGTCTCGGAGTGATTTCGCCTTTTTTTCAAATGCTCTTTTTTCATCAAAATCACTCCGAGACGATGGGCTATAGCCCATGGTCTCGAACGGCATACTATAGCATGCCGTTTTCCATCATTTTTGAGGATTTTAAAAAAAGACGAAAATGACTCCGAGACGATGGGCTATAGCCCATGGTCTCGGAGTGATTTCGTCTTTTTTTCAAATGCTCGTTTTTCATCAAAATCACTCCGAGACGATGGGCTATAGCCCATGGTCTCGAACGGCATACTATAGCATGCCGTTTTCCATCATTTTTGAGGATTTTTGAAAAAGACGAAAATGACTCCGAGACGATGGGCTATAGCCCATGGTCTCGGAGTGATTTTGTCTTTTTTTTAAATGCTCGTTTTTCATCAAAATCACTCCGAGACGATAGGCTATAGCCCATGGTCTCGAACGGCATACTATAGCATGCCGTTTTCCATCATTTTTGAGGATTTTAAAAAAAGACGAAAATGACTCCGAGACGATGGGCTATAGCCCATGGTCTCGGAGTGATTTCGTCTTTTTTTCAAATGCTCGTTTTTCATCAAAATCACTCCGAGACCATGGGCTATAGCCCATGGTCTCGAACGGCATACTATAGCATGCCGTTTTCCATCATTTTTGAGGATTTTAAAAAAAGACGAAAATGACTCCGAGACGATGGGCTATAGCCCATGGTCTCGGAGTGATTTCGTCTTTTTTTCAAATGCTCGTTTTTCATCAAAATCGCTCCGAGACCATGGGCTATAGCCCATGGTCTCGAACGGCATACTATAGCATGCCGTTTTCCATCATTTTTGAGGATTTAAAAAAAGACGAAATGACTCCGAGACGATGGGCTATAGCCCATGGTCTCGGAGTGATTTCGTCTTTTTTTCAAATGCTCGTTTTTCATCAAAATCGCTCCGAGACCATGGGCTATAGCCCATGGTCTCGAACGGCATACTATAGCATGCCGTTTTCCATCATTTTTGAGGATTTTTAAAAAAGACGAAAATGACTCCGAGACGATGGGCTATAGCCCATGGTCTCGGAGTGATTTCGTCTTTTTTTCAAATGCTCGTTTTTCATCAAAATCACTCCGAGACGATGGGCTATAGCCCATGGTCTCGAACGGCATACTATAGCATGCCGTTTTCCATCATTTTTGAGGATTTTAAAAAAAGACGAAAATGACTCCGAGACGATGGGCTATAGCCCATGGTCTCGGAGTGATTTCGTCTATTTTTCAAATGCTCGTTTTTCATCAAAATGACTCCGAGACGATGGGCTATAGCCCATGGTCTCGAACGGCATACTATAGCATGCCGTTTTCCATCATTTTTGAGGATTTTAAAAAAAGACGAAAATGACTCCGAGACGATGGGCTATAGCCCATGGTCTCCGAGTGATTTCGTCTTTTTTTCAAATGCTCGTTTTTCATCAAAATCACTCCGAGACGATGGGCTATAGCCCATGGTCTCGAACGGCATACTATAGCAAGCCGTTTTCCATCATTTTTGAGGATTTTTAAAAAAGACGAAAATGACTCCGAGACGATGGGCTATAGCCCATGGTCTCGGAGTGATTTCGTCTTTTTTTTAAATGCTCGTTTTTCATCAAAATCACTCCGAGACGATGGGCTATAGCCCATGGTCTCGAACGGCATACTATAGCATGCCGTTTTCCATCATTTTTGAGGATTTTAAAAAAAGACGAAAATGACTCCGAGACGATGGGCTATAGCCCATGGTCTCGGAGTGATTTTGTCTTTTTTTCAAATGCTCGTTTTTCATCAAAATCCCTCCGAGACCATGGGCTATAGCCCATGGTCTCGAACGGCATACTATAGCATGCCATTTTCCATCATTTTTGAGGATTTTTAAAATAGACGAAAATGACTCCGAGACGATGGGCTATAGCCCATGGTCTCGGAGTGATTTCGTCTTTTTTTCAAATGCTCGTTTTTCATCAAAATCACTCCGAGACGATGGGCTATAGCCCATGGTCTCGAACGGCATACTATATAGCATGCCGTTTTCCATAATTTTTGAGGATTTTTAAAAAAGACGAAAATGACTCCGAGACGATGGGCTATAGCCCATGGTCTCGGAGTGATTTTGTCTTTTTTTCAAATGCTCGTTTTTCATCAAAATCGCTCCGAGACCATGGGCTATAGCCCATGGTCTCGAACGCCATACTATAGCATGCCGTTTTCCATCATCTTTGAGGATTTAAAAAAAAGACGAAATGACTCCGAGACGATGGGCTATAGCCCATGGTCTCGGAGTGATTTCGTCTTTTTTTCAAATGCTCGTTTTTCATCAAAATCACTCCGAGACCATGGGCTATAGCCCATGGTCTCGAAACGGCATACTATAGCATGCCGTTTTCCATCATTTTTGAGGATTTTAAAAAAAGACGAAAATGACTCCGAGACGATGGGCTATAGCCCATGGTCTCGAACGGCATACTATAGCATGCCGTTTTCCATCATTTTTGAGGATTTTAAAAAAAGACGAAAATGACTCAGACGATGGGCTATAGCCCATGGTCTCGAACGGCATACTATAGCATGCCGTTTTCCATCATTTTTGAGGATTTTTAAAAAAGACGAAAATGACTCCGAGACGATGGGCTATAGCCCATGGTCTCGGAGTGATTTCGTCTTTTTTTCAAATGCTCGTTTTATAGCCCATGGTCTCGAACGGCATACTATAGCATGCCGTTTTCCATCATTTTTGAGGATTTTAAAAAAAGACGAAAATGACTCCGAGACGATGGTCTCGGAGTGATTTCGTCTTTTTTTCAAATGCTCGTTTTTCATCAAAATCACTCCGAGACGATGGGCTATAGCCCATGGTCTCGAACGGCATACTATAGCATGCCGTTTTCCATAATTTTTGAGGATTAAAAAAAAAGACGAAAATGACTCCGAGACGATGGGCTATAGCCCATGGTCTCGGAGTGATTTCGTCTTTTTTTCAAATGCTCGTTTTTCATCAAAATCACTCCGAGACGATGCCCATGGTCTCGAACGGCATACTATAGCATGCCGTTTTCCATCATTTTTGAGGATTTAAAAAAAAGACGAAAATGACTCCGAGACGATGGGCTATAGCCCATGGTCTCGGAGTGATTTCGTCTTTTTTTCAAATGCTCTTTTTTCATCAAAATCACTCCGAGACGATGGGCTATAGCCCATGGTCTCGAACGGCATACTATAGCATGCCGTTTTCCATCATTTTTGAGGATTTTTTAAAAAGACGAAAATGACTCCGAGACGATGGGCTATAGCCCATGGTCTCGGAGTGATTTCGTCTTTTTTTCAAATGCTCGTTTTTCATCAAAATCACTCCGAGACGATGGGCTATAGCCCATGGTCTCGAACGGCATACTATAGCATGCCGTTTTCCATCATTTTTGAGGATTTTTGAAAAAGACGAAAATGACTCCGAGACGATGGGCTATAGCCCATGGTCTCGGAGTGATTTTGTCTTTTTTTTAAATGCTCGTTTTTCATCAAAATCACTCCGAGACGATAGGCTATAGCCCATGGTCTCGAACGGCATACTATAGCATGCCGTTTTCCATCATTTTTGAGGATTTTTAAAAAAGACGAAAATGACTCCGAGACGATGGGCTATAGCCCATGGTCTCGGAGTGATTTCGTCTTTTTTTCAAATGCTCGTTTTTCATCAAAATCACTCCGAGACCATGGGCTATAGCCCATGGTCTCGAACGGCATACTATAGCATGCCGTTTTCCATCATTTTTGAGGATTTTTAAAAAAGACGAAAATGACTCCGAGACGATGGGCTATAGCCCATGGTCTCGGAGTGATTTCGTCTTTTTTTCAAATGCTCGTTTTTCATCAAAATCGCTCCGAGACCATGGGCTATAGCCCATGGTCTCGAACGGCATACTATAGCATGCCGTTTTCCATCATTTTTGAGGATTTAAAAAAAGACGAAATGACTCCGAGACGATGGGCTATAGCCCATGGTCTCGGAGTGATTTCGTCTTTTTTTCAAATGCTCGTTTTTCATCAAAATCGCTCCGAGACCATGGGCTATAGCCCATCGTCTCGGAGTCATTTCGTCTTTTTTTCAAATGCTCGTTTTTCATCAAAATCACTCCGAGACCATGGGCTGTAGCCCATGGTCTCGAACGGCATACTATAGCATGCCGTTTTCCATCATTTTTGAGGATTTTAAAAAAAGACGAAAATGACTCCGAGACGATGGGCTATAGCCCATGGTCTCGAACGGCATACTATAGCATGCCGTTTTCCATCATTTTTGAGGATTTTAAAAAAAGACGAAAATGACTCCGAGACGATGGGCTATAGCCCATGGTCTCGGAGTGATTTCGTCTTTTTTTCAAATGCTCTTTTTTCATCAAAATCACTCCGAGACGATGGGCTATAGCCCATGGTCTCGAACGGCATACTATAGCATGCCGTTTTCCATCATTTTTGAGGATTTTTAAAAAAGACGAAAATGACTCCGAGACGATGGGCTATAGCCCATGGTCTCGGAGTGATTTCGTCTTTTTTTCAAATGCTCGTTTTTCATCAAAATCACTCCGAGACGATGGGCTATAGCCCATGGTCTCGAACGGCATACTATAGCATGCCGTTTTCCATCATTTTTGAGGATTTTTGAAAAAGACGAAAATGACTCCGAGACGATGGGCTATAGCCCATGGTCTCGGAGTGATTTTGTCTTTTTTTTAAATGCTCGTTTTTCATCAAAATCACTCCGAGACGATAGGCTATAGCCCATGGTCTCGAACGGCATACTATAGCATGCCGTTTTCCATCATTTTTGAGGATTTTTAAAAAAGACGAAAATGACTCCGAGACGATGGGCTATAGCCCTTGGTCTCGGAGTGATTTCGTCTTTTTTTCAAATGCTCGTTTTTCATCAAAATCACTCCGAGACCATGGGCTATAGCCCATGGTCTCGAACGGCATACTATAGCATGCCGTTTTCCATCATTTTTGAGGATTTTTAAAAAAGACGAAAATGACTCCGAGACGATGGGCTATAGCCCATGGTCTCGGAGTGATTTCGTCTTTTTTTCAAATGCTCGTTTTTCATCAAAATCGCTCCGAGACCATGGGCTATAGCCCATGGTCTCGAACGGCATACTATAGCATGCCGTTTTCCATCATTTTTGAGGATTTAAAAAAAGACGAAATGACTCCGAGACGATGGGCTATAGCCCATGGTCTCGGAGTGATTTCGTCTTTTTTTCAAATGCTCGTTTTTCATCAAAATCGCTCCGAGACCATGGGCTATAGCCCATCGTCTCGGAGTCATTTCGTCTTTTTTTCAAATGCTCGTTTTTCATCAAAATCACTCCGAGACCATGGGCTATAGCCCATGGTCTCGAACGGCATACTATAGCATGCCGTTTTCCATCATTTTTGAGGATTTTAAAAAAAGACGAAAATGACTCCGAGACGATGGGCTATAGCCCATGGTCTCGAACGGCATACTATAGCATGCCGTTTTCCATCATTTTTGAGGATTTTAAAAAAAGACGAAAATGACTCCGAGACGATGGGCTATAGCCCATGGTCTCGAACGGCATACTATAGCATGCCGTTTTCCATCATTTTTGAGGATTTTAAAAAAAGACGAAAATGACTCCGAGACGATGGGCTATAGCCCATGTTCTCGGAGTGATTTCGTCTTTTTTTCAAATGCTCGTTTTTCATCAAAATCACTCCGAGACGATGGGCTATAGCCCATGGTCTCGAACGGCATACTATAGCATGCCGTTTTCCATCATTTTTGAGGATTAAAAAAAAAGACGAAAATGACTCCGAGACGATGGGCTGTAGCCCATGGTCTCGAACGGCATACTATAGCATGCTGTTTTCCATCATTTTTGAGGATTTAAAAAAAAGACGAAAATGACTCCGAGACGATGGGCTATAGCCCATGGTCTCGAACGGCATACTATAGCATGCCGTTTTCCATAATTTTTGAGGATTTTAAAAAAAGACGAAAATGACTCCGAGACGATGGGCTATAGCCCATGTTCTCGGAGTGATTTCGTCTTTTTTTCAAATGCTCGTTTTTCATCAAAATCACTCCGAGACGATGGGCTATAGCCCATGGTCTCGAACGGCATACTATAGCATGCCGTTTTCCATCATTTTTGAGGATTAAAAAAAAAGACGAAAATGACTCCGAGACGATGGGCTGTAGCCCATGGTCTCGAACGGCATACTATAGCATGCCGTTTTCCATCATTTTTGAGGATTTTAAAAAAAGACGAAAATGACTCCGAGACGATGGGCTATAGCCCATGGTCTCGAACGGCATACTATAGCATGCCGTTTTCCATCATTTTTGAGGATTTTAAAAATAGACGAAAATGACTCCGAGACGATGGGCTATAGCCCATGGTCTCGAACGGCATACTATAGCATGCCGTTTTCCATCATTTTTGAGGATTTAAAAAAAAGACGAAAATGACTCCGAGACGATGGGCTATAGCCCATGTTCTCGGAGTGATTTCGTCTTTTTTTCAAATGCTCGTTTTTCATCAAAATCACTCCGAGACGATGGGCTATAGCCCATGGTCTCGAACGGCATACTATAGCATGCCGTTTTCCATCATTTTTGAGGATTAAAAAAAAAGACGAAAATGACTCCGAGACGATGGGCTGTAGCCCATGGTCTCGAACGGCATACTATAGCATGCCGTTTTCCATCATTTTTGAGGATTTAAAAAAAAGACGAAAATGACTCCGAGACGATGGGCTATAGCCCATGGTCTCGAACGGCATACTATAGCATGCCGTTTTCCATAATTTTTGAGGATTTTAAAAAAAGACGAAAATGACTCCGAGACGATGGGCTATAGCCCATGGTCTCGGAGTGATTTCGTCTTTTTTTCAAATGCTCGTTTTTCATCAAAATCGCTCCGAGACCATGGGCTATAGCCCATGGTCTCGAACGCCATACTATAGCATGCCGTTTTCCATCATCTTTGAGGATTTAAAAAAAAGACGAAATGACTCCAAGACGATGGGCTATAGCCCATGGTCTCGAACGGCATACTATAGCATGCCGTTTTCCATCATTTTTGAGGATTTTAAAAAAAGACGAAAATGACTCAGACGATGGGCTATAGCCCATGGTCTCGAACGGCATACTATAGCATGCCGTTTTCCATCATTTTTGAGGATTTGAAAAAAAGACGAAAATGACTCCGAGACGATGGGCTATAGCCCATGGTCTCGGAGTGATTTCGTCTTTTTTTCAAATGCTCGTTTTATAGCCCATGGTCTCGAACGGCATACTATAGCATGCCGTTTTCCATCATTTTTGAGGATTTTTAAAAAAGACGAAAATGACTCCGAGACGATGGGCTATAGCCCATGGTCTCGGAGTGATTTCGTCTTTTTTTCAAATGCTCGTTTTTCATCAAAATCACTCCGAGACGATGGGCTATAGCCCATGGTCTCGAACGGCATACTATAGCATGCCGTTTTCCATCATTTTTGAGGATTTTTGAAAAAGACGAAAATGACTCCGAGACGATGGGCTATAGCCCATGGTCTCGGAGTGATTTCGTCTTTTTTTCAAATGCTCGTTTTTCATCAAAATCACTCCGAGACGATGGGCTATAGCCCATGGTCTCGAACGGCATACTATAGCATGCCGTTTTCCATCATTTTTGAGGATTTTAAAAAAAGACGAAAATGACTCCGAGACGATGGGCTATAGCCCATGGTCTCGGAGTGATTTCGTCTATTTTTCAAATGCTCGTTTTTCATCAAAATGACTCCGAGACGATGGGCTATAGCCCATGGTCTCGAACGGCATACTATAGCATGCCGTTTTCCATCATTTTTGAGGATTTTAAAAAAAGACGAAAATGACTCCGAGACGATGGGCTATAGCCCATGGTCTCCGAGTGATTTCGTCTTTTTTTCAAATGCTCGTTTTTCATCAAAATCACTCCGAGACGATGGGCTATAGCCCATGGTCTCGAACGGCATACTATAGCAAGCCGTTTTCCATCATTTTTGAGGATTTTTAAAAAAGACGAAAATGACTCCGAGACGATGGGCTATAGCCCATGGTCTCGGAGTGATTTCGTCTTTTTTTTAAATGCTCGTTTTTCATCAAAATCACTCCGAGACGATGGGCTATAGCCCATGGTCTCGAACGGCATACTATAGCATGCCGTTTTCCATCATTTTTGAGGATTTTAAAAAAAGACGAAAATGACTCCGAGACGATGGGCTATAGCCCATGGTCTCGGAGTGATTTTGTCTTTTTTTCAAATGCTCGTTTTTCATCAAAATCCCTCCGAGACCATGGGCTATAGCCCATGGTCTCGAACGGCATACTATAGCATGCCATTTTCCATCATTTTTGAGGATTTTTAAAATAGACGAAAATGACTCCGAGACGATGGGCTATAGCCCATGGTCTCGGAGTGATTTCGTCTTTTTTTCAAATGCTCGTTTTTCATCAAAATCACTCCGAGACGATGGGCTATAGCCCATGGTCTCGAACGGCATACTATATAGCATGCCGTTTTCCATAATTTTTGAGGATTTTTAAAAAAGACGAAAATGACTCCGAGACGATGGGCTATAGCCCATGGTCTCGGAGTGATTTTGTCTTTTTTTCAAATGCTCGTTTTTCATCAAAATCGCTCCGAGACCATGGGCTATAGCCCATGGTCTCGAACGCCATACTATAGCATGCCGTTTTCCATCATCTTTGAGGATTTAAAAAAAAGACGAAATGACTCCGAGACGATGGGCTATAGCCCATGGTCTCGGAGTGATTTCGTCTTTTTTTCAAATGCTCGTTTTTCATCAAAATCACTCCGAGACCATGGGCTATAGCCCATGGTCTCGAAACGGCATACTATAGCATGCCGTTTTCCATCATTTTTGAGGATTTTAAAAAAAGACGAAAATGACTCCGAGACGATGGGCTATAGCCCATGGTCTCGAACGGCATACTATAGCATGCCGTTTTCCATCATTTTTGAGGATTTTAAAAAAAGACGAAAATGACTCAGACGATGGGCTATAGCCCATGGTCTCGAACGGCATACTATAGCATGCCGTTTTCCATCATTTTTGAGGATTTTTAAAAAAGACGAAAATGACTCCGAGACGATGGGCTATAGCCCATGGTCTCGGAGTGATTTCGTCTTTTTTTCAAATGCTCGTTTTATAGCCCATGGTCTCGAACGGCATACTATAGCATGCCGTTTTCCATCATTTTTGAGGATTTTAAAAAAAGACGAAAATGACTCCGAGACGATGGTCTCGGAGTGATTTCGTCTTTTTTTCAAATGCTCGTTTTTCATCAAAATCACTCCGAGACGATGGGCTATAGCCCATGGTCTCGAACGGCATACTATAGCATGCCGTTTTCCATAATTTTTGAGGATTAAAAAAAAAGACGAAAATGACTCCGAGACGATGGGCTATAGCCCATGGTCTCGGAGTGATTTCGTCTTTTTTTCAAATGCTCGTTTTTCATCAAAATCACTCCGAGACGATGCCCATGGTCTCGAACGGCATACTATAGCATGCCGTTTTCCATCATTTTTGAGGATTTAAAAAAAAGACGAAAATGACTCCGAGACGATGGGCTATAGCCCATGGTCTCGGAGTGATTTCGTCTTTTTTTCAAATGCTCTTTTTTCATCAAAATCACTCCGAGACGATGGGCTATAGCCCATGGTCTCGAACGGCATACTATAGCATGCCGTTTTCCATCATTTTTGAGGATTTTTTAAAAAGACGAAAATGACTCCGAGACGATGGGCTATAGCCCATGGTCTCGGAGTGATTTCGTCTTTTTTTCAAATGCTCGTTTTTCATCAAAATCACTCCGAGACGATGGGCTATAGCCCATGGTCTCGAACGGCATACTATAGCATGCCGTTTTCCATCATTTTTGAGGATTTTTGAAAAAGACGAAAATGACTCCGAGACGATGGGCTATAGCCCATGGTCTCGGAGTGATTTTGTCTTTTTTTTAAATGCTCGTTTTTCATCAAAATCACTCCGAGACGATAGGCTATAGCCCATGGTCTCGAACGGCATACTATAGCATGCCGTTTTCCATCATTTTTGAGGATTTTTAAAAAAGACGAAAATGACTCCGAGACGATGGGCTATAGCCCATGGTCTCGGAGTGATTTCGTCTTTTTTTCAAATGCTCGTTTTTCATCAAAATCACTCCGAGACCATGGGCTATAGCCCATGGTCTCGAACGGCATACTATAGCATGCCGTTTTCCATCATTTTTGAGGATTTTTAAAAAAGACGAAAATGACTCCGAGACGATGGGCTATAGCCCATGGTCTCGGAGTGATTTCGTCTTTTTTTCAAATGCTCGTTTTTCATCAAAATCGCTCCGAGACCATGGGCTATAGCCCATGGTCTCGAACGGCATACTATAGCATGCCGTTTTCCATCATTTTTGAGGATTTAAAAAAAGACGAAATGACTCCGAGACGATGGGCTATAGCCCATGGTCTCGGAGTGATTTCGTCTTTTTTTCAAATGCTCGTTTTTCATCAAAATCGCTCCGAGACCATGGGCTATAGCCCATCGTCTCGGAGTCATTTCGTCTTTTTTTCAAATGCTCGTTTTTCATCAAAATCACTCCGAGACCATGGGCTGTAGCCCATGGTCTCGAACGGCATACTATAGCATGCCGTTTTCCATCATTTTTGAGGATTTTAAAAAAAGACGAAAATGACTCCGAGACGATGGGCTATAGCCCATGGTCTCGAACGGCATACTATAGCATGCCGTTTTCCATCATTTTTGAGGATTTTAAAAAAAGACGAAAATGACTCCGAGACGATGGGCTATAGCCCATGGTCTCGGAGTGATTTCGTCTTTTTTTCAAATGCTCTTTTTTCATCAAAATCACTCCGAGACGATGGGCTATAGCCCATGGTCTCGAACGGCATACTATAGCATGCCGTTTTCCATCATTTTTGAGGATTTTTAAAAAAGACGAAAATGACTCCGAGACGATGGGCTATAGCCCATGGTCTCGGAGTGATTTCGTCTTTTTTTCAAATGCTCGTTTTTCATCAAAATCACTCCGAGACGATGGGCTATAGCCCATGGTCTCGAACGGCATACTATAGCATGCCGTTTTCCATCATTTTTGAGGATTTTTGAAAAAGACGAAAATGACTCCGAGACGATGGGCTATAGCCCATGGTCTCGGAGTGATTTTGTCTTTTTTTTAAATGCTCGTTTTTCATCAAAATCACTCCGAGACGATAGGCTATAGCCCATGGTCTCGAACGGCATACTATAGCATGCCGTTTTCCATCATTTTTGAGGATTTTTAAAAAAGACGAAAATGACTCCGAGACGATGGGCTATAGCCCTTGGTCTCGGAGTGATTTCGTCTTTTTTTCAAATGCTCGTTTTTCATCAAAATCACTCCGAGACCATGGGCTATAGCCCATGGTCTCGAACGGCATACTATAGCATGCCGTTTTCCATCATTTTTGAGGATTTTTAAAAAAGACGAAAATGACTCCGAGACGATGGGCTATAGCCCATGGTCTCGGAGTGATTTCGTCTTTTTTTCAAATGCTCGTTTTTCATCAAAATCGCTCCGAGACCATGGGCTATAGCCCATGGTCTCGAACGGCATACTATAGCATGCCGTTTTCCATCATTTTTGAGGATTTAAAAAAAGACGAAATGACTCCGAGACGATGGGCTATAGCCCATGGTCTCGGAGTGATTTCGTCTTTTTTTCAAATGCTCGTTTTTCATCAAAATCGCTCCGAGACCATGGGCTATAGCCCATCGTCTCGGAGTCATTTCGTCTTTTTTTCAAATGCTCGTTTTTCATCAAAATCACTCCGAGACCATGGGCTATAGCCCATGGTCTCGAACGGCATACTATAGCATGCCGTTTTCCATCATTTTTGAGGATTTTAAAAAAAGACGAAAATGACTCCGAGACGATGGGCTATAGCCCATGGTCTCGAACGGCATACTATAGCATGCCGTTTTCCATCATTTTTGAGGATTTTAAAAAAAGACGAAAATGACTCCGAGACGATGGGCTATAGCCCATGGTCTCGAACGGCATACTATAGCATGCCGTTTTCCATCATTTTTGAGGATTTTAAAAAAAGACGAAAATGACTCCGAGACGATGGGCTATAGCCCATGTTCTCGGAGTGATTTCGTCTTTTTTTCAAATGCTCGTTTTTCATCAAAATCACTCCGAGACGATGGGCTATAGCCCATGGTCTCGAACGGCATACTATAGCATGCCGTTTTCCATCATTTTTGAGGATTAAAAAAAAAGACGAAAATGACTCCGAGACGATGGGCTGTAGCCCATGGTCTCGAACGGCATACTATAGCATGCTGTTTTCCATCATTTTTGAGGATTTAAAAAAAAGACGAAAATGACTCCGAGACGATGGGCTATAGCCCATGGTCTCGAACGGCATACTATAGCATGCCGTTTTCCATAATTTTTGAGGATTTTAAAAAAAGACGAAAATGACTCCGAGACGATGGGCTATAGCCCATGTTCTCGGAGTGATTTCGTCTTTTTTTCAAATGCTCGTTTTTCATCAAAATCACTCCGAGACGATGGGCTATAGCCCATGGTCTCGAACGGCATACTATAGCATGCCGTTTTCCATCATTTTTGAGGATTAAAAAAAAAGACGAAAATGACTCCGAGACGATGGGCTGTAGCCCATGGTCTCGAACGGCATACTATAGCATGCCGTTTTCCATCATTTTTGAGGATTTTAAAAAAAGACGAAAATGACTCCGAGACGATGGGCTATAGCCCATGGTCTCGAACGGCATACTATAGCATGCCGTTTTCCATCATTTTTGAGGATTTTAAAAATAGACGAAAATGACTCCGAGACGATGGGCTATAGCCCATGGTCTCGAACGGCATACTATAGCATGCCGTTTTCCATCATTTTTGAGGATTTAAAAAAAAGACGAAAATGACTCCGAGACGATGGGCTATAGCCCATGTTCTCGGAGTGATTTCGTCTTTTTTTCAAATGCTCGTTTTTCATCAAAATCACTCCGAGACGATGGGCTATAGCCCATGGTCTCGAACGGCATACTATAGCATGCCGTTTTCCATCATTTTTGAGGATTAAAAAAAAAGACGAAAATGACTCCGAGACGATGGGCTGTAGCCCATGGTCTCGAACGGCATACTATAGCATGCCGTTTTCCATCATTTTTGAGGATTTAAAAAAAAGACGAAAATGACTCCGAGACGATGGGCTATAGCCCATGGTCTCGAACGGCATACTATAGCATGCCGTTTTCCATAATTTTTGAGGATTTTAAAAAAAGACGAAAATGACTCCGAGACGATGGGCTATAGCCCATGGTCTCGGAGTGATTTCGTCTTTTTTTCAAATGCTCGTTTTTCATCAAAATCGCTCCGAGACCATGGGCTATAGCCCATGGTCTCGAACGCCATACTATAGCATGCCGTTTTCCATCATCTTTGAGGATTTAAAAAAAAGACGAAATGACTCCAAGACGATGGGCTATAGCCCATGGTCTCGAACGGCATACTATAGCATGCCGTTTTCCATCATTTTTGAGGATTTTAAAAAAAGACGAAAATGACTCAGACGATGGGCTATAGCCCATGGTCTCGAACGGCATACTATAGCATGCCGTTTTCCATCATTTTTGAGGATTTGAAAAAAAGACGAAAATGACTCCGAGACGATGGGCTATAGCCCATGGTCTCGGAGTGATTTCGTCTTTTTTTCAAATGCTCGTTTTATAGCCCATGGTCTCGAACGGCATACTATAGCATGCCGTTTTCCATCATTTTTGAGGATTTTTAAAAAAGACGAAAATGACTCCGAGACGATGGGCTATAGCCCATGGTCTCGGAGTGATTTCGTCTTTTTTTCAAATGCTCGTTTTTCATCAAAATCACTCCGAGACGATGGGCTATAGCCCATGGTCTCGAACGGCATACTATAGCATGCCGTTTTCCATCATTTTTGAGGATTTTTGAAAAAGACGAAAATGACTCCGAGACGATGGGCTATAGCCCATGGTCTCGGAGTGATTTTGTCTTTTTTTCAAATGCTCGTTTTTCATCAAAATCGCTCCGAGACCATGGGCTATAGCCCATGGTCTCGAACGCCATACTATAGCATGCCGTTTTCCATCATCTTTGAGGATTTAAAAAAAAGACGAAATGACTCCGAGACGATGGGCTATAGCCCATGGTCTCGGAGTGATTTCGTCTTTTTTTCAAATGCTCGTTTTTCATCAAAATCACTCCGAGACCATGGGCTATAGCCCATGGTCTCGAAACGGCATACTATAGCATGCCGTTTTCCATCATTTTTGAGGATTTTAAAAAAAGACGAAAATGACTCCGAGACGATGGGCTATAGCCCATGGTCTCGAACGGCATACTATAGCATGCCGTTTTCCATCATTTTTGAGGATTTTAAAAAAAGACGAAAATGACTCCGAGACGATGGGCTATAGCCCATGGTCTCGAACGGCATACTATAGCATGCCGTTTTCCATCATTTTTGAGGATTTTAAAAAAAGACGAAAATGACTCCGAGACGATGGGCTATAGCCCATGGTCTCGGAGTGATTTCGTCTTTTTTTCAAATGCTCGTTTTATAGCCCATGGTCTCGAACGGCATACTATAGCATGCCGTTTTCCATCATTTTTGAGGATTTTAAAAAAAGACGAAAATGACTCCGAGACGATGGTCTCGGAGTGATTTCGTCTTTTTTTCAAATGCTCGTTTTTCATCAAAATCACTCCGAGACGATGGGCTATAGCCCATGGTCTCGAACGGCATACTATAGCATGCCGTTTTCCATCATTTTTGAGGATTTAAAAAAAAGACGAAAATGACTCCGAGACGATGGGCTATAGCCCATGGTCTCGGAGTGATTTCGTCTTTTTTTCAAATGCTCGTTTTTCATCAAAATCACTCCGAGACGATGGGCTATAGCCCATGGTCTCGAACGGCATACTATAGCATGCCGTTTTCCATCATTTTTGAGGATTTTTGAAAAAGACGAAAATGACTCCGAGACGATGGGCTATAGCCCATGGTCTCGGAGTGATTTTGTCTTTTTTTTAAATGCTCGTTTTTCATCAAAATCACTCCGAGACGATAGGCTATAGCCCATGGTCTCGAACGGCATACTATAGCATGCCGTTTTCCATTATTTTTGAGGATTTAAAAAAAAGACGAAAATAACTCCGAGACGATGGGCTATAGCCCATGGTCTCGGAGTGATTTTGTCTTTTTTTCAAATGCTCGTTTTTCATCAAAATCGCTCCGAGACCATGGGCTATAGCCCATGGTCTCGAACGGCATACTATAGCATGCCGTTTTCCATCATTTTTGAGGATTTTAAAAAAAGACGAAAATGACTCCGAGACGATGGGCTATAGCCCATGGTCTCGGAGTGATTTCGTCTTTTTTTCAAATGCTCGTTTTTCATCAAAATCGCTCCGAGACCATGGTCTCGAACGGCATACTATAGCATGCCGTTTTCCATCATTTTTGAGGATTTAAAAAAAGACGAAATGACTCCGAGACGATGGGCTATAGCCCATGGTCTCGGAGTGATTTCGTCTTTTTTTCAAATGCTCGTTTTTCATCAAAATCGCTCCGAGACCATGGGCTATAGCCCATCGTCTCGGAGTCATTTCGTCTTTTTTTCAAATGCTCGTTTTTCATCAAAATCACTCCGAGACCATGGGCTATAGCCCATGGTCTCGAACGGCATACTATAGCATGCCGTTTTCCATCATTTTTGAGGATTTTAAAAAAAGACGAAAATGACTCCGAGACGATGGGCTATAGCCCATGGTCTCGAACGGCATACTATAGCATGCCGTTTTCCATCATTTTTGAGGATTTTAAAAAAAGACGAAAATGACTCCGAGACGATGGGCTATAGCCCATGGTCTCGAACGGCATACTATAGCATGCCGTTTTCCATCATTTTTGAGGATTTAAAAAAAAGACGAAAATGACTCCGAGACGATGGGCTATAGCCCATGGTCTCGGAGTGATTTCGTCTTTTTTTCAAATGCTCGTTTTTCATCAAAATCACTCCGAGACGATGGGCTATAGCCCATGGTCTCGAACGGCATACTATAGCATGCCGTTTTCCATCATTTTTGAGGATTTTTGAAAAAGACGAAAATGACTCCGAGACGATGGGCTATAGCCCATCGTCTCGGAGTGATTTTGTCTTTTTTTTAAATGCTCGTTTTTCATCAAAATCACTCCGAGACGATAGGCTATAGCCCATGGTCTCGAACGGCATACTATAGCATGCCGTTTTCCATTATTTTTGAGGATTTAAAAAAAAGACGAAAATGACTCCGAGACGATGGGCTATAGCCCATGGTCTCGGAGTGATTTTGTCTTTTTTTCAAATGCTCGTTTTTCATCAAAATCGCTCCGAGACCATGGGCTATAGCCCATGGTCTCGAACGGCATACTATAGCATGCCGTTTTCCATCATTTTTGAGGATTTTAAAAAAAGACGAAAATGACTCCGAGACGATGGGCTATAGCCCATGGTCTCGGAGTGATTTCGTCTTTTTTTCAAATGCTCGTTTTTCATCAAAATCGCTCCGAGACCATGGTCTCGAACGGCATACTATAGCATGCCGTTTTCCATCATTTTTGAGGATTAAAAAAAAGACGAAATGACTCCGAGACGATGGGCTATAGCCCATGGTCTCGGAGTGATTTCGTCTTTTTTTCAAATGCTCGTTTTTCATCAAAATCGCTCCGAGACCATGGGCTATAGCCCATCGTCTCGGAGTCATTTCGTCTTTTTTTCAAATGCTCGTTTTTCATCAAAATCACTCCGAGACCATGGGCTATAGCCCATGGTCTCGAACGGCATACTATAGCATGCCGTTTTCCATCATTTTTGAGGATTTTAAAAAAAGACGAAAATGACTCCGAGACGATGGGCTATAGCCCATGGTCTCGAACGGCATACTATAGCATGCCGTTTTCCATCATTTTTGAGGATTTTAAAAAAAGACGAAAATGACTCCGAGACGATGGCCCATGGTCTCGAACGGCATACTATAGCATGCCGTTTTCCATCATTTTTGAGGATTTTAAAAAAAGACGAAAATGACTCCGAGACGATGGGCTATAGCCCATGTTCTCGGAGTGATTTCGTCTTTTTTTCAAATGCTCGTTTTTCATCAAAATCACTCCGAGACGATGGGCTATAGCCCATGGTCTCGAACGGCATACTATAGCATGCCGTTTTCCATCATTTTTGAGGATTAAAAAAAAAGACGAAAATGACTCCGAGACGATGGGCTGTAGCCCATGGTCTCGAACGGCATACTATAGCATGCCGTTTTCCATCATTTTTGAGGATTTTAAAAAAAGACGAAAATGACTCCGAGACGATGGGCTATAGCCCATGGTCTCGAACGGCATACTATAGCATGCCGTTTTCCATAATTTTTGAGGATTTTAAAAAAAGACGAAAATGACTCCGAGACGATGGGCTATAGCCCATGGTCTCGGAGTGATTTCGTCTTTTTTTCAAATGCTCGTTTTTCATCAAAATCGCTCCGAGACCATGGGCTATAGCCCATGGTCTCGAACGCCATACTATAGCATGCCGTTTTCCATCATCTTTGAGGATTTAAAAAAAAGACGAAATGACTCCAAGACGATGGGCTATAGCCCATGGTCTCGAACGGCATACTATAGCATGCCGTTTTCCATCATTTTTGAGGATTTTAAAAAAAGACGAAAATGACTCAGACGATGGGCTATAGCCCATGGTCTCGAACGGCATACTATAGCATGCCGTTTTCCATCATTTTTGAGGATTTGAAAAAAAGACGAAAATGACTCCGAGACGATGGGCTATAGCCCATGGTCTCGGAGTGATTTCGTCTTTTTTTCAAATGCTCGTTTTTCATCAAAATCACTCCGAGACGATGGGCTATAGCCCATGGTCTCGAACGGCATACTATAGCATGCCGTTTTCCATCATTTTTGAGGATTTTTGAAAAAGACGAAAATGACTCCGAGACGATGGGCTATAGCCCATGGTCTCGGAGTGATTTCGTCTTTTTTCAAATGCTCGTTTTTCATCAAAATCACTCCGAGACGATGGGCTATAGCCAATGGTCTCGAACGGCATACTATAGCATGCCGTTTTCCATCATTTTTGAGGGTTTTTAAAAAAGACGAAAATGACTGCGAGACGATGGGCTATAGCCCATGGTCTCGGAGTGATTTTGTCTTTTTTTCAAATGCTCGTTTTTCATCAAAATCGCTCCGAGACCATGGGCTATAGCCCATGGTCTCGAACGGCATACTATAGCATGCCGTTTTCCATCATTTTTGAGGATTTTTAAAAAAGACGAAAATGACTCCGAGACGATGGGCTATAGCCCATGGTCTCGGAGTGATTTCGTCTTTTTTTCAAATGCTCGTTTTTCATCAAAATCACTCCGAGACCATGGGCTATAGCCCATGGTCTCGAACGGCATACTATAGCATGCCGTTTTCCATCATTTTTGAGGATTTTAAAAAAAGACGAAAATGACTCCGAGACGATGGGCTATAGCCCATGGTCTCGGAGTGATTTCGTCTTTTTTTCAAATGCTCGTTTTTCATCAAAATCACTCCGAGACGATGGGCTATAGCCCATGGTCTCGAACGGCATACTATAGCATGCCGTTTTCCATCATTTTTGAGGATTTAAAAAAAGACGAAATGACTCCGAGACGATGGGCTATAGCCCATGGTCTCGGAGTGATTTCGTCTTTTTTTCAAATGCTCGTTTTTCATCAAAATCGCTCCGAGACCATGGGCTATAGCCCATCGTCTCGGAGTCATTTCGTCTTTTTTTCAAATGCTCGTTTTTCATCAAAATCACTCCGAGACCATGGTCTCGAACGGCATACTATAGCATGCCGTTTTCCATAATTTTTGAGGATTTTAAAAAAAGACGAAAATGACTCCGAGACGATGGGCTATAGCCCATGGTCTCGAACGGCATACTATAGCATGCCGTTTTCCATCATTTTTGAGGATTTTAAAAAAAGACGAAAATGACTCCGAGACGATGGGCTATAGCCCATGGTCTCGAACGGCATACTATAGCATGCCGTTTTCCATCATTTTTGAGGATTTTAAAAAAAGACGAAAATGACTCCGAGACGATGGGCTATAGCCCATGTTCTCGGAGTGATTTCGTCTTTTTTTCAAATGCTCGTTTTTCATCAAAATCACTCCGAGACGATGGGCTATAGCCCATGGTCTCGAACGGCATACTATAGCATGCCGTTTTCCATCATTTTTGAGGATTAAAAAAAAAGACGAAAATGACTCCGAGACGATGGGCTGTAGCCCATGGTCTCGAACGGCATACTATAGCATGCCGTTTTCCATCATTTTTGAGGATTTAAAAAAAAATACGAAAATGACTCCGAGACGATGGGCTATAGCCCATGGTCTCGAACGGCATACTATAGCATGCCGTTTTCCATAATTTTTGAGGATTTTAAAAAAAGACGAAAATGACTCCGAGACGATGGTCTCGGAGTGATTTCGTCTATTTTTCAAATGCTCGTTTTTCATCAAAATCACTCCGAGACCATGGGCTATAGCCCATGGTCTCGAACGGCATACTATAGCATGCCGTTTTCCATCATTTTTGAGGATTTTAAAAAAAGACGAAAATGACTCCGAGACGATGGGCTATAGCCCATGGTCTCGGAGTGATTTCGTCTTTTTTTCAAATGCTCGTTTTTCATCAAAATCGCTCCGAGACCTATAGCCCATGGTCTCGAACGGCATAATATAGCATGCCGTTTTCCATCATTTTTGAGGATTTAAAAAAAGACGAAATGACTCCGAGACGATGGGCTATAGCCCATGGTCTTGGAGTGATTTCGTCTTTTTTTCAAATGCTCGTTTTTCATCAAAATCGCTCCGAGACCATGGGCTATAGCCCATCGTCTCGGAGTCATTTCGTCTTTTTTTCAAATGCTCGTTTTTCATCAAAATCACTCCGAGACCATGGGCTATAGCCCATGGTCTCGAACGGCATACTATAGCATGCCGTTTTCCATCATTTTTGAGGATTTTAAAAAAAGACGAAAATGACTCCGAGACGATGGGCTATAGCCCATGGTCTCGAACGGCATACTATAGCATGCCGTTTTCCATCATTTTTGAGGATTTTAAAAAAAGACGAAAATGACTCCGAGACGATGGGCTATAGCCCATGGTCTCGAACGGCATACTATAGCATGCCGTTTTCCATCATTTTTGAGGATTTTAAAAAAAGACGAAAATGACTCCGAGACGATGGGCTATAGCCCATGTTCTCGGAGTGATTTCGTCTTTTTTTCAAATGCTCGTTTTTCATCAAAATCACTCCGAGACGATGGGCTATAGCCCATGGTCTCGAACGGCATACTATAGCATGCCGTTTTCCATCATTTTTGAGGATTAAAAAAAAAGACGAAAATGACTCCGAGACGATGGGCTGTAGCCCATGGTCTCGAACGGCATACTATAGCATGCCGTTTTCCATCATTTTTGAGGATTTTAAAAAAAGACGAAAATGACTCCGAGACGATGGGCTATAGCCCATGGTCTCGAACGGCATACTATAGCATGCCGTTTTCCATAATTTTTGAGGATTTTAAAAAAAGACGAAAATGACTCCGAGACGATGGGCTATAGCCCATGGTCTCGGAGTGATTTCGTCTTTTTTTCAAATGCTCGTTTTTCATCAAAATCGCTCCGAGACCATGGGCTATAGCCCATGGTCTCGAACGCCATACTATAGCATGCCGTTTTCCATCATCTTTGAGGATTTAAAAAAAAGACGAAATTACTCCAAGACGATGGGCTATAGCCCATGGTCTCGAACGGCATACTATAGCATGCCGTTTTCCATCATTTTTGAGGATTTTAAAAAAAGACGAAAATGACTCAGACGATGGGCTATAGCCCATGGTCTCGAACGGCATACTATAGCATGCCGTTTTCCATCATTTTTGAGGATTTTTAAAAAAGACGAAAATGACTCCGAGACGATGGGCTATAGCCCATGGTCTCGGAGTGATTTCGTCTTTTTTCAAATGCTCGTTTTTCATCAAAATCACTCCGAGACGATGGGCTATAGCCAATGGTCTCGAACGGCATACTATAGCATGCCGTTTTCCATCATTTTTGAGGGTTTTTAAAAAAGACGAAAATGACTGCGAGACGATGGGCTATAGCCCATGGTCTCGGAGTGATTTTGTCTTTTTTTCAAATGCTCGTTTTTCATCAAAATCGCTCCGAGACCATGGGCTATAGCCCATGGTCTCGAACGGCATACTATAGCATGCCGTTTTCCATCATTTTTGAGGATTTTTAAAAAAGACGAAAATGACTCCGAGACGATGGGCTATAGCCCATGGTCTCGGAGTGATTTCGTCTTTTTTTCAAATGCTCGTTTTTCATCAAAATCACTCCGAGACCATGGGCTATAGCCCATGGTCTCGAACGGCATACTATAGCATGCCGTTTTCCATCATTTTTGAGGATTTTAAAAAAAGACGAAAATGACTCCGAGACGATGGGCTATAGCCCATGGTCTCGGAGTGATTTCGTCTTTTTTTCAAATGCTTGTTTTTCATCAAAATCGCTCCGAGACCATGGGCTATAGCCCATGGTCTCGAACGCCATACTATAGCATGCCGTTTTCCATCATCTTTGAGGATTTAAAAAAAAGACGAAATTACTCCAAGACGATGGGCTATAGCCCATGGTCTCGAACGGCATACTATAGCATGCCGTTTTCCATCATTTTTGAGGATTTTAAAAAAAGACGAAAATGACTCAGACGATGGGCTATAGCCCATGGTCTCGAACGGCATACTATAGCATGCCGTTTTCCATCATTTTTGAGGATTTTTAAAAAAGACGAAAATGACTCCGAGACGATGGGCTATAGCCCATGGTCTCGGAGTGATTTCGTCTTTTTTCAAATGCTCGTTTTTCATCAAAATCACTCCGAGACGATGGGCTATAGCCAATGGTCTCGAACGGCATACTATAGCATGCCGTTTTCCATCATTTTTGAGGGTTTTTAAAAAAGACGAAAATGACTGCGAGACGATGGGCTATAGCCCATGGTCTCGGAGTGATTTTGTCTTTTTTTCAAATGCTCGTTTTTCATCAAAATCGCTCCGAGACCATGGGCTATAGCCCATGGTCTCGAACGGCATACTATAGCATGCCGTTTTCCATCATTTTTGAGGATTTTTAAAAAAGACGAAAATGACTCCGAGACGATGGGCTATAGCCCATGGTCTCGGAGTGATTTCGTCTTTTTTTCAAATGCTCGTTTTTCATCAAAATCACTCCGAGACCATGGGCTATAGCCCATGGTCTCGAACGGCATACTATAGCATGCCGTTTTCCATCATTTTTGAGGATTTTAAAAAAAGACGAAAATGACTCCGAGACGATGGGCTATAGCCCATGGTCTCGGAGTGATTTCGTCTTTTTTTCAAATGCTTGTTTTTCATCAAAATCGCTCCGAGACCATGGGCTATAGCCCATGGTCTCGAACGGCATACTATAGCATGCCGTTTTCCATCATTTTTGAGGATTTAAAAAAAGACGAAATGACTCCGAGACGATGGGCTATAGCCCATGGTCTCGGAGTGATTTCGTCTTTTTTTCAAATGCTCGTTTTTCATCAAAATCGCTCCGAGACCATGGGCTATAGCCCATCGTCTCGGAGTCATTTCGTCTTTTTTTCAAATGCTCGTTTTTCATCAAAATCACTCCGAGACCATGGTCTCGAACGGCATACTATAGCATGCCGTTTTCCATCATTTTTGAGGATTTTAAAAAAAGACGAAAATGACTCCGAGACGATGGGCTATAGCCCATGGTCTCGAACGGCATACTATAGCATGCCGTTTTCCATCATTTTTGAGGATTTTAAAAAAAGACGAAAATGACTCCGAGACGATGGGCTATAGCCCATGGTCTCGAACGGCATACTATAGCATGCCGTTTTCCATCATTTTTGAGGATTAAAAAAAAAGACGAAAATGACTCCGAGACGATGGGCTGTAGCCCATGGTCTCGAACGGCATACTATAGCATGCCGTTTTCCATCATTTTTGAGGATTTTAAAAAAAATACGAAAATGACTCCGAGACGATGGGCTATAGCCCATGGTCTCGAACGGCATACTATAGCATGCCGTTTTCCATAATTTTTGAGGATTTTAAAAAAAGACGAAAATGACTCCGAGACGATGGTCTCGGAGTGATTTCGTCTTTTTTTCAAATGCTCGTTTTTCATAAAAATCACTCCGAGACCATGGGCTATAGCCCATGGTCTCGAACGGCATACTATAGCATGCCGTTTTCCATCATTTTTGAGGATTTAAAAAAAAGACGAAAATGACTCCGAGACGATGGGCTATAGCCCATGGTCTCGGAGTGATTTCGTCTTTTTTTCAAATGCTCGTTTTTCATCAAAATCACTCCGAGACCATGGGCTATAGCCCATGGTCTCGAACGGCATACTATAGCATGCCGTTTTCCATCATTTTTGAGGATTTTAAAAAAAGACGAAAATGACTCTGAGACGATGGGCTATAGCCCATGGTCTCGGAGTGATTTCGTCTTTTTTTCAAATGCTCGTTTTTCATCAAAATCGCTCCGAGACCATGGGCTATAGCCCATGGTCTCGAACGGCATACTATAGCATGCCGTTTTCCATCATTTTTGAGGATTTAAAAAAAGACGAAATGACTCCGAGACGATGGGCTATAGCCCATGGTCTCGGAGTGATTTCGTCTTTTTTTCAAATGCTCGTTTTTTCATCAAAATCGCTCCGAGACCATGGGCTATAGCCCATCGTCTCGGAGTCATTTCGTCTTTTTTTCAAATGCTCGTTTTTCATCAAAATCACTCTCGAACGGCATACTATAGCATCCCGTTTTCCATCATTTTTGAGGATTTTAAAAAAAGACGAAAATGACTCCGAGACGATGGGCTATAGCCCATGGTCTCGAACGGCATACTATAGCATGCCGTTTTCCATCATTTTTGAGGATTTTAAAAAAAGACGAAAATGACTCCGAGACGATGGGCTATAGCCCATGGTCTCGAACGGCATACTATAGCATGTCGTTTTCCATCATTTTTGAGGATTTTAAAAAAAGACGAAAATGACTCCGAGACGATGGGCTATAGCCCATGTTCTCGGAGTGATTTCGACTTTTTTTCAAATGCTCGTTTTTCATCAAAATCACTCCGAGACGATGGGCTATAGCCCATGGTCTCGAACGGCATACTATAGCATGCCGTTTTCCATCATTTTTGAGGATTAAAAAAAAAGACGAAAATGACTCCGAGACGATGGGCTGTAGCCCATGGTCTCGAACGGCATACTATAGCATGCCGTTTTCCATCATTTTTGAGGATTTAAAAAAAGACAAAATGACTCCGAGACGATGGGCTATAGCCCATGGTCTCGGAGTGATTTCGTCTTTTTTTCAAATGCTCGTTTTTCATCAAAATCGCTCCGAGACCATGGGCTATAGCCCATCGTCTCGGAGTCATTTCGTCTTTTTTTCAAATGCTCGTTTTTCATCAAAATCACTCCGAGACCATGGGCTATAGCCCATGGTCTCGAACGGCATACTATAGCATGCCGTTTTCCATCATTTTTGAGGATTTTAAAAAAAGACGAAAATGACTCCGAGACGATGGGCTATAGCCCATGGTCTCGAACGGCATACTATAGCATGCCGTTTTCCATCATTTTTGAGGATTTTAAAAAAAGACGAAAATGACTCCGAGACGATGGGCTATAGCCCATGGTCTCGGAGTGATTTCGTCTTTTTTTCAAATGCTCGTTTTTCATCAAAATCGCTCCGAGACCATGGGCTATAGCCCATGGTCTCGAACGCCATACTATAGCATGCCGTTTTCCATCATCTTTGAGGATTTAAAAAAAAGACGAAATGACTCCAAGACGATGGGCTATAGCCCATGGTCTCGAACGGCATACTATAGCATGCCGTTTTCCATCATTTTTGAGGATTTTAAAAAAAGACGAAAATGACTCAGACGATGGGCTATAGCCCATGGTCTCGAACGGCATACTATAGCATGCCGTTTTCCATCATTTTTGAGGATTTTTAAAAAAGACGAAAATGACTCCGAGACGATGGGCTATAGCCCATGGTCTCGGAGTGATTTCGTCTTTTTTCAAATGCTCGTTTTTCATCAAAATCACTCCGAGACGATGGGCTATAGCCAATGGTCTCGAACGGCATACTATAGCATGCCGTTTTCCATCATTTTTGAGGGTTTTTAAAAAAGACGAAAATGACTGCGAGACGATGGGCTATAGCCCATGGTCTCGGAGTGATTTTGTCTTTTTTTCAAATGCTCGTTTTTCATCAAAATCGCTCCGAGACCATGGGCTATAGCCCATGGTCTCGAACGGCATACTATAGCATGCCGTTTTCCATCATTTTTGAGGATTTTTAAAAAAGACGAAAATGACTCCGAGACGATGGGCTATAGCCCATGGTCTCGGAGTGATTTTGTCTTTTTTTCAAATGCTCGTTTTTCATCAAAATCGCTCCGAGACCATGGGCTATAGCCCATGGTCTCGAACGGCATACTATAGCATGCCGTTTTCCATCATTTTTGAGGATTAAAAAAAAAGACGAAAATGACTCCGAGACGATGGGCTGTAGCCCATGGTCTCGAACGGCATACTATAGCATGCCGTTTTCCATCATTTTTGAGGATTTAAAAAAAGACAAAATGACTCCGAGACGATGGGCTATAGCCCATGGTCTCGGAGTGATTTCGTCTTTTTTTCAAATGCTCGTTTTTCATCAAAATCGCTCCGAGACCATGGGCTATAGCCCATCGTCTCGGAGTCATTTCGTCTTTTTTTCAAATGCTCGTTTTTCATCAAAATCACTCCGAGACCATGGGCTATAGCCCATGGTCTCGAACGGCATACTATAGCATGCCGTTTTCCATCATTTTTGAGGATTTTAAAAAAAGACGAAAATGACTCCGAGACGATGGGCTATAGCCCATGGTCTCGAACGGCATACTATAGCATGCCGTTTTCCATCATTTTTGAGGATTTTAAAAAAAGACGAAAATGACTCCGAGACGATGGGCTATAGCCCATGGTCTCGGAGTGATTTCGTCTTTTTTTCAAATGCTCGTTTTTCATCAAAATCGCTCCGAGACCATGGGCTATAGCCCATGGTCTCGAACGCCATACTATAGCATGCCGTTTTCCATCATCTTTGAGGATTTAAAAAAAAGACGAAATGACTCCAAGACGATGGGCTATAGCCCATGGTCTCGAACGGCATACTATAGCATGCCGTTTTCCATCATTTTTGAGGATTTTAAAAAAAGACGAAAATGACTCAGACGATGGGCTATAGCCCATGGTCTCGAACGGCATACTATAGCATGCCGTTTTCCATCATTTTTGAGGATTTTTAAAAAAGACGAAAATGACTCCGAGACGATGGGCTATAGCCCATGGTCTCGGAGTGATTTCGTCTTTTTTCAAATGCTCGTTTTTCATCAAAATCACTCCGAGACGATGGGCTATAGCCAATGGTCTCGAACGGCATACTATAGCATGCCGTTTTCCATCATTTTTGAGGGTTTTTAAAAAAGACGAAAATGACTGCGAGACGATGGGCTATAGCCCATGGTCTCGGAGTGATTTTGTCTTTTTTTCAAATGCTCGTTTTTCATCAAAATCGCTCCGAGACCATGGGCTATAGCCCATGGTCTCGAACGGCATACTATAGCATGCCGTTTTCCATCATTTTTGAGGATTTTTAAAAAAGACGAAAATGACTCCGAGACGATGGGCTATAGCCCATGGTCTCGGAGTGATTTCGTCTTTTTTTCAAATGCTCGTTTTTCATCAAAATCACTCCGAGACCATGGGCTATGGCCCATGGTCTCGAACGGCATACTATAGCATGCCGTTTTCCATCATTTTTGAGGATTTTAAAAAAAGACGAAAATGACTCCGAGACGATGGGCTATAGCCCATGGTCTCGGAGTGATTTCGTCTTTTTTTCAAATGCTTGTTTTTCATCAAAATCGCTCCGAGACCATGGGCTATAGCCCATGGTCTCGAACGGCATACTATAGCATGCCGTTTTCCATCATTTTTGAGGATTTAAAAAAAGACGAAATGACTCCGAGACGATGGGCTATAGCCCATGGTCTCGGAGTGATTTCGTCTTTTTTTCAAATGCTCGTTTTTCATCAAAATCGCTCCGAGACCATGGGCTATAGCCCATCGTCTCGGAGTCATTTCGTCTTTTTTTCAAATGCTCGTTTTTCATCAAAATCACTCCGAGACCATGGTCTCGAACGGCATACTATAGCATGCCGTTTTCCATCATTTTTGAGGATTTTAAAAAAAGACGAAAATGACTCCGAGACGATGGGCTATAGCCCATGGTCTCGAACGGCATACTATAGCATGCCGTTTTCCATCATTTTTGAGGATTTTAAAAAAAGACGAAAATGACTCCGAGACGATGGGCTATAGCCCATGGTCTCGAACGGCATACTATAGCATGCCGTTTTCCATCATTTTTGAGGATTTTAAAAAAAGACGAAAATGACTCCGAGACGATGGGCTATAGCCCATGTTCTCGGAGTGATTTCGTCTTTTTTTCAAATGCTCGTTTTTCATCAAAATCACTCCGAGACGATGGGCTATAGCCCATGGTCTCGGAGTGATTTCGTCTTTTTTTCAAATGCTCGTTTTTCATCAAAATCACTCCGAGACGATGGGCTATAGCCCATGGTCTCGAACGGCATACTATAGCATGCCGTTTTCCATCATTTTTGAGGATTCTTAAAAAAGACGAAAATGACTCCGAGACGATGGGCTATAGCCCATGGTCTCGGAGTGATTTTGTCTTTTTTTCAAATGCTCGTTTTTCATCAAAATCGCTCCGAGACCATGGGCTATAGCCCATGGTCTCGAACGGCATACTATAGCATGCCGTTTTCCATCATTTTTGAGGATTTTTAAAAAAGACGAAAATGACTCCGAGACGATGGGCTATAGCCCATGGTCTCGGAGTGATTTCGTCTTTTTTTCAAATGCTCGTTTTTCATCAAAATCACTCCGAGACCATGGGCTATAGCCCATGGTCTCGAACGGCATACTATAGCATGCCGTTTTCCATCATTTTTGAGGATTTAAAAAAAGACGAAATGACTCCGAGACGATGGGCTATAGCCCATGGTCTCGGAGTGATTTCGTCTTTTTTTCAAATGCTCGTTTTTCATCAAAATCGCTCCGAGACCATGGGCTATAGCCCATCGTCTCGGAGTCATTTCGTCTTTTTTTCAAATGCTCGTTTTTCATCAAAATCACTCCGAGACCATGGTCTCGAACGGCATACTATAGCATGCCGTTTTCCATCATTTTTGAGGATTTTAAAAAAAAGACGAAAATGACTCCGAGACGATGGGCTATAGCCCATGGTCTCGAACGGCATACTATAGCATGCCGTTTTCCATCATTTTTGAGGATTTTAAAAAAAGACGAAAATGACTCCGAGACGATGGGCTATAGCCCATGGTCTCGAACGGCATACTATAGCATGCCGTTTTCCATCATTTTTGAGGATTTTAAAAAAAGACGAAAATGACTCCGAGACGATGGGCTATAGCCCATGTTCTCGGAGTGATTTCGTCTTTTTTTCAAATGCTCGTTTTTCATCAAAATCACTCCGAGACGATGGGCTATAGCCCATGGTCTCGAACGGCATACTATAGCATGCCGTTTTCCATCATTTTTGAGGATTTTAAAAAAAGACGAAAATGACTCCGAGACGATGGGCTATAGCCCATGGTCTCGGAGTGATTTCGTCTTTTTTTCAAATGCTCGTTTTTCATCAAAATCGCTCCGAGACCATGGGCTATAGCCCATGGTCTCGAACGGCATACTATAGCATGCCGTTTTCCATCATTTTTGAGGATTTAAAAAAAGACGAAATGACTCCGAGACGATGGGCTATAGCCCATGGTCTCGGAGTGATTTCGTCTTTTTTTCAAATGCTCGTTTTTCATCAAAATCGCTCCGAGACCATGGGCTATAGCCCATCGTCTCGGAGTCATTTCGTCTTTTTTTCAAATGCTCGTTTTTCATCAAAATCACTCCGAGACCATGGGCTATAGCCCATGGTCTCGAACGGCATACTATAGCATCCCGTGTTCCATCATTTTTGAGGATTTTAAAAAAAGACGAAAATGACTCCGAGACGATGGGCTATAGCCCATGGTCTCGAACGGCATACTATAGCATGCCGTTTTCCATCATTTTTGAGGATTTTAAAAAAAGACGAAAATGACTCCGAGACGATGGGCTATAGCCCATGGTCTCGAACGGCATACTATAGCATGCCGTTTTCCATCATTTTTGAGGATTTTAAAAAAAGACGAAAATGACTCCGAGACGATGGGCTATAGCCCATGTTCTCGGAGTGATTTCGTCTTTTTTTCAAATGCTCGTTTTTCATCAAAATCACTCCGAGACGATGGGCTATAGCCCATGGTCTCGAACGGCATACTATAGCATGCCGTTTTCCATCATTTTTGAGGATTAAAAAAAAAGACGAAAATGACTCCGAGACGATGGGCTGTAGCCCATGGTCTCGAACGGTATACTATAGCATGCCGTTTTCCATCATTTTTGAGGATTTTAAAAAAAGACGAAAATGACTCCGAGACGATGGGCTATAGCCCATGGTCTCGAACGGCATACTATAGCATGCCGTTTTCCATCATTTTTGAGGATTTAAAAAAAAGACGAAAATGACTCCGAGACGATGGTCTCGGAGTGATTTCGTCTTTTTTTCAAATGCTCGTTTTTCATAAAAATCACTCCGAGACGATGGGCTATAGCCCATGGTCTCGAACGGCATACTATAGCATGCCGTTTTCCATCATTTTTGAGGATTTAAAAAAAAGACGAAAATGCCTCCGAGACGATGGGCTATAGCCCATGGTCTCGGAGTGATTTCGTCTTTTTTTCAAATGCTCGTTTTTCATCAAAATCACTCCGAGACCATGGGCTATAGCCCATGGTCTCGAACGGCATACTATAGCATGCCGTTTTCCATCATTTTTGAGGATTTTTAAAAAAGACGAAAATGACTCCGAGACGATGGGCTATAGCCCATGGTCTCGGAGTGATTTCGTCTTTTTTTCAAATGCTCGTTTTTCATCAAAATCACTCCGAGACCATGGGCTATAGCCCATGGTCTCGAACGGCATACTATAGCATGCCGTTTTCCATCATTTTTGAGGATTTTAAAAAAAGACGAAAATGACTCCGAGACGATGGGCTATAGCCCATGGTCTCGGAGTGATTTCGTCTTCTTTTTCAAATGCTCGTTTTTCATCAAAATCACTCCGAGACCATGGGCTATAGCCCATGGTCTCGAACGGCATACTATAGCATGCCGTTTTCCATCATTTTTGAGGATTTTAAAAAAAGACGAAAATGACTCCGAGACGATGGGCTATAGCCCATGGTCTCGGAGTGATTTCGTCTTTTTTTCAAATGCTCGTTTTTCATCAAAATCGCTCCGAGACCATGGGCTATAGCCCATGGTCTCGAACGGCATACTATAGCATGCCGTTTTCCATCATTTTTGAGGATTTAAAAAAAAGACGAAAATTACTCCGAGACGATGGGCTATAGCCCATGGTCTCGGAGTGATTTCGACTTTTTTTCAAATGCTCGTTTTTCATCAAAATCACTCCGAGAACGGCATACTATAGCATGCCGTTTTCCATCATTTTTGAGGATTTTAAAAAAAGACGAAAATGACTCCGAGACGATGGGCTATAGCCCATGGTCTCGGAGTGATTTCGTCTTTTTTTCAAATGCTCGTTTTTCATCAAAATCACTCCGAGACCATGGGCTATAGCCCATGGTCTCAAACGGCATACTATAGCATGCCGTTTTCCATCATTTTTGAGGATTTTTAAAAAAGACGAAAATGACTCCGAGACGATGGGCTATAGCCCATGGTCTCGGAGTGATTTCGTCTTTTTTTCAAATGCTCGTTTTTCATCAAAATCGCTCCGAGACCATGGGCTATAGCCCATGGTCTCGAACGGCATACTATAGCATGCCGTTTTCCATCATTTTTGAGGATTTAAAAAAAGACGAAATGACTCCGAGACGATGGGCTATAGCCCATGGTCTCGGAGTGATTTCGTCTTTTTTTCAAATGCTCGTTTTTCATCAAAATCGCTCCGAGACCATGGGCTATAGCCCATCGTCTCGGAGTCATTTCGTCTTTTTTTCAAATGCTCGTTTTTCATCAAAATCACTCCGAGACCATGGTCTCGAACGGCATACTATAGCATGCCGTTTTCCATCATTTTTGAGGATTTTAAAAAAAGACGAAAATGACTCCGAGACGATGGGCTATAGCCCATGGTCTCGAACGGCATACTATAGCATGCCGTTTTCCATCATTTTTGAGGATTTTAAAAAAAGACGAAAATGACTCCGAGACGATGGGCTATAGCCCATGTTCTCGGAGTGATTTCGTCTTTTTTTCAAATGCTCGTTTTTCATCAAAATCACTCCGAGACGATGGGCTATAGCCCATGGTCTCGAACGGCATACTATAGCATGCCGTTTTCCATCATTTTTGAGGATTAAAAAAAAAGACGAAAATGACTCCGAGACGATGGGCTGTAGCCCATGGTCTCGAACGGTATACTATAGCATGCCGTTTTCCATCATTTTTGAGGATTTTAAAAAAAGACGAAAATGACTCCGAGACGATGGGCTATAGCCCATGGTCTCGAACGGCATACTATAGCATGCCGTTTTCCATCATTTTTGAGGATTTAAAAAAAAGACGAAAATGACTCCGAGACGATGGTCTCGGAGTGATTTCGTCTTTTTTTCAAATGCTCGTTTTTCATAAAAATCACTCCGAGACGATGGGCTATAGCCCATGGTCTCGAACGGCATACTATAGCATGCCGTTTTCCATCATTTTTGAGGATTTAAAAAAAAGACGAAAATGCCTCCGAGACGATGGGCTATAGCCCATGGTCTCGGAGTGATTTCGTCTTTTTTTCAAATGCTCGTTTTTCATCAAAATCACTCCGAGACCATGGGCTATAGCCCATGGTCTCGAACGGCATACTATAGCATGCCGTTTTCCATCATTTTTGAGGATTTTTAAAAAAGACGAAAATGACTCCGAGACGATGGGCTATAGCCCATGGTCTCGGAGTGATTTCGTCTTTTTTTCAAATGCTCGTTTTTCATCAAAATCACTCCGAGACCATGGGCTATAGCCCATGGTCTCGAACGGCATACTATAGCATGCCGTTTTCCATCATTTTTGAGGATTTTAAAAAAAGACGAAAATGACTCCGAGACGATGGGCTATAGCCCATGGTCTCGGAGTGATTTCGTCTTCTTTTTCAAATGCTCGTTTTTCATCAAAATCACTCCGAGACCATGGGCTATAGCCCATGGTCTCGAACGGCATACTATAGCATGCCGTTTTCCATCATTTTTGAGGATTTTAAAAAAAGACGAAAATGACTCCGAGACGATGGGCTATAGCCCATGGTCTCGGAGTGATTTCGTCTTTTTTTCAAATGCTCGTTTTTCATCAAAATCGCTCCGAGACCATGGGCTATAGCCCATGGTCTCGAACGGCATACTATAGCATGCCGTTTTCCATCATTTTTGAGGATTTAAAAAAAAGACGAAAATTACTCCGAGACGATGGGCTATAGCCCATGGTCTCGGAGTGATTTCGACTTTTTTTCAAATGCTCGTTTTTCATCAAAATCACTCCGAGAACGGCATACTATAGCATGCCGTTTTCCATCATTTTTGAGGATTTTAAAAAAAGACGAAAATGACTCCGAGACGATGGGCTATAGCCCATGGTCTCGGAGTGATTTCGTCTTTTTTTCAAATGCTCGTTTTTCATCAAAATCACTCCGAGACCATGGGCTATAGCCCATGGTCTCAAACGGCATACTATAGCATGCCGTTTTCCATCATTTTTGAGGATTTTTAAAAAAGACGAAAATGACTCCGAGACGATGGGCTATAGCCCATGGTCTCGGAGTGATTTCGTCTTTTTTTCAAATGCTCGTTTTTCATCAAAATCGCTCCGAGACCATGGGCTATAGCCCATGGTCTCGAACGGCATACTATAGCATGCCGTTTTCCATCATTTTTGAGGATTTAAAAAAAGACGAAATGACTCCGAGACGATGGGCTATAGCCCATGGTCTCGGAGTGATTTCGTCTTTTTTTCAAATGCTCGTTTTTCATCAAAATCGCTCCGAGACCATGGGCTATAGCCCATCGTCTCAGAGTCATTTCGTCTTTTTTTCAAATGCTCGTTTTTCATCAAAATCACTCCGAGACCATGGTCTCGAACGGCATACTATAGCATGCCGTTTTCCATCATTTTTGAGGATTTTAAAAAAAGACGAAAATGACTCCGAGACGATGGGCTATAGCCCATGGTCTCGAACGGCATACTATAGCATGCCGTTTTCCATCATTTTTGAGGATTTTAAAAAAAGACGAAAATGACTCCGAGACGATGGGCTATAGCCCATGGTCTCGAACGGCATACTATAGCATGCCGTTTTCCATCATTTTTGAGGATTTTAAAAAAAGACGAAAATGACTCCGAGACGATGGGCTATAGCCCATGTTCTCGGAGTGATTTCGTCTTTTTTTCAAATGCTCGTTTTTCATCAAAATCACTCCGAGACGATGGGCTATAGCCCATGGTCTCGAACGGCATACTATAGCATGCCGTTTTCCATCATTTTTGAGGATTAAAAAAAAAGACGAAAATGACTCCGAGACGATGGGCTGTAGCCCATGGTCTCGAACGGCATACTATAGCATGCCGTTTTCCATAATTTTTGAGGATTTTAAAAAAAGACGAAAATGACTCCGAGACGATGGTCTCGGAGTGATTTCGTCTTTTTTTCAAATGCTCGTTTTTCATAAAAATCACTCCGAGACCATGGGCTATAGCCCATGGTCTCGAACGGCATACTATAGCATGCCGTTTTCCATCATTTTTGAGGATTTTAAAAAAAGACGAAAATGACTCCGAGACGATGGGCTATAGCCCATGGTCTCGGAGTGATTTCGTCTTTTTTTCAAATGCTCGTTTTTCATCAAAATCACTCCGAGACCATGGGCTATAGCCCATGGTCTCGAACGGCATACTATAGCATGCCGTTTTCCATCATTTTTGAGGATTTTAAAAAAAGACGAAAATGACTCCGAGACGATGGGCTATAGCCCATGGTCTCGGAGTGATTTCGTCTTTTTTTCAAATGCTCGTTTTTCATCAAAATCGCTCCGAGACCATGGGCTATAGCCCATGGTCTCGAACGGCATACTATAGCATGCCGTTTTCCATCATTTTTGAGGATTTAAAAAAAGACGAAATGACTCCGAGACGATGGGCTATAGCCCATGGTCTCGGAGTGATTTCGTCTTTTTTTCAAATGCTCGTTTTTCATCAAAATCGCTCCGAGACCATGGGCTATAGCCCATCGTCTCGGAGTCATTTCGTCTTTTTTTCAAATGCTCGTTTTTCATCAAAATCACTCCGAGACCATGGGCTATAGCCCATGGTCTCGAACGGCATACTATAGCATGCCGTTTTCCATAATTTTTGAGGATTAAAAAAAAAGACGAAAATGACTCCGAGACGATGGGCTGTAGCCCATGGTCTCGAACGGCATACTATAGCATGCCGTTTTCCATCATTTTTGAGGATTTTTAAAAAAGACGAAAATGACTCCGAGACGATGGGCTATAGCCCATGGTCTCGAACGGCATACTATAGCATGCCGTTTTCCATAATTTTTGAGGATTTAAAAAAAAGACGAAAATGACTCCGAGACGATGGTCTCGGAGTGATTTCGTCTTTTTTTCAAATGCTCGTTTTTCATAAAAATCACTCCGAGACGATGGGCTATAGCCCATGGTCTCGAACGGCATACTATAGCATGCCGTTTTCCATCATTTTTGAGGATTTAAAAAAAAGACGAAAATGACTCCGAGACGATGGGCTATAGCCCATGGTCTCGGAGTGATTTCGTCTTTTTTTCAAATGCTCGTTTTTCATCAAAATCACTCCGAGACGATGGGCTATAGCCCATGGTCTCGAACGGCATACTATAGCATGCCGTTTTCCATCATTTTTGAGGATTCTTAAAAAAGACGAAAATGACTCCGAGACGATGGGCTATAGCCCATGGTCTCGGAGTGATTTTGTCTTTTTTTCAAATGCTCGTTTTTCATCAAAATCGCTCCGAGACCATGGGCTATAGCCCATGGTCTCGAACGGCATACTATAGCATGCCGTTTTCCATCCTTTTTGAGGATTTAAAAAAAAGACGAAAATGACTCCGAGACGATGGGCTATAGCCCATGGTCTCGGAGTGATTTTGTCTTTTTTTCAAATGCTCGTTTTTCATCAAAATCGCTCCGAGACCATGGGCTATAGCCCATGGTCTCGAATGGCATACTATAGCATGCCGTTTTCCATCATTTTTGAGGATTTAAAAAAAAGACGAAAATGACTCCGAGACGATGGGCTATAGCCCATGGTCTCGAACGGCATACTATAGCATGCCGTTTTCCATCATTTTTGAGGATTTTAAAAAAAGACGAAAATGACTCCGAGACGATGGGCTATAGCCCATGTTCTCGGAGTGATTTCGTCTTTTTTTCAAATGCTCGTTTTTCATCAAAATCACTCCGAGACGATGGGCTATAGCCCATGGTCTCGAACGGCATACTATAGCATGCCGTTTTCCATCATTTTTGAGGATTAAAAAAAAAGACGAAAATGACTCCGAGACGATGGGCTGTAGCCCATGGTCTCGAACGGCATACTATAGCATGCCGTTTTCCATCATTTTTGAGGATTTTAAAAAAAGACGAAAATGACTCCGAGACGATGGGCTATAGCCCATGGTCTCGAACGGCATACTATAGCATGCCGTTTTCCATAATTTTTGAGGATTTAAAAAAAAGACGAAAATGACTCCGAGACGATGGTCTCGGAGTGATTTCGTCTTTTTTTCAAATGCTCGTTTTTCATAAAAATCACTCCGAGACGATGGGCTATAGCCCATGGTCTCGAACGGCATACTATAGCATGCCGTTTTCCATCATTTTTGAGGATTTAAAAAAAAGACGAAAATGACTCCGAGACGATGGGCTATAGCCCATGGTCTCGGAGTGATTTCGTCTTTTTTTCAAATGCTCGTTTTTCATCAAAATCACTCCGAGACGATGGGCTATAGCCCATGGTCTCGAACGGCATACTATAGCATGCCGTTTTCCATCATTTTTGAGGATTCTTAAAAAAGACGAAAATGACTCCGAGACGATGGGCTATAGCCCATGGTCTCGGAGTGATTTTGTCTTTTTTTCAAATGCTCGTTTTTCATCAAAATCGCTCCGAGACCATGGGCTATAGCCCATGGTCTCGAACGGCATACTATAGCATGCCGTTTTCCATCCTTTTTGAGGATTTAAAAAAAAGACGAAAATGACTCCGAGACGATGGGCTATAGCCCATGGTCTCGGAGTGATTTTGTCTTTTTTTCAAATGCTCGTTTTTCATCAAAATCGCTCCGAGACCATGGGCTATAGCCCATGGTCTCGAACGGCATACTATAGCATGCCGTTTTCCATCATTTTTGAGGATTTTTAAAAAAGACGAAAATGACTCCGAGACGATGGGCTATAGCCCATGGTCTCGGAGTGATTTCGTCTTTTTTTCAAATGCTCGTTTTTCATCAAAATCACTCCGAGACCATGGGCTATAGCCCATGGTCTCGAACGGCATACTATAGCATGCCGTTTTCCATCATTTTTGAGGATTTTAAAAAAAGACGAAAATGACTCCGAGACGATGGGCTATAGCCCATGGTCTCGGAGTGATTTCGTCTTCTTTTTCAAATGCTCGTTTTTCATCAAAATCACTCCGAGACCATGGGCTATAGCCCATGGTCTCGAACGGCATACTATAGCATGCCGTTTTCCATCATTTTTGAGGATTTTAAAAAAAGACGAAAATGACTCCGAGACGATGGGCTATAGCCCATGGTCTCGGAGTGATTTCGTCTTTTTTTCAAATGGTCGTTTTTCATCAAAATCGCTCCGAGACCATGGGCTATAGCCCATGGTCTCGAACGGCATACTATAGCATGCCGTTTTCCATCATTTTTGAGGATTTAAAAAAAAGACGAAAATTACTCCGAGACGATGGGCTATAGCCCATGGTCTCGGAGTGATTTCGTCTTTTTTTCAAATGCTCGTTTTTCATCAAAATCACTCCGAGAACGGCATACTATAGCATGCCGTTTTCCATCATTTTTGAGGATTTTAAAAAAAGACGAAAATGACTCCGAGACGATGGGCTATAGCCCATGGTCTCGGAGTGATTTCGTCTTTTTTTCAAATGCTCGTTTTTCATCAAAATCACTCCGAGACCATGGGCTATAGTAGGGATGTTGAAAAAAGTTGAAAATCGACTCGATTTTCGACTCATGCCTTCCGCGACTCAAAAACGTATGAGTCGAAAAATCGTTTTTATTTTATTTTTTATTTTTTTTGCGCCTGTCAGCGCCGCACCTCACATGCATGCCCTGGCTGCAGTTAGAGCGCCATCGTCCAAGGGTGTGGGGTGAAGGGGAAGGGTATCTTAGCAACACTGAATGCTCTGTCCCATTGGTCGTGTGCTCGTATCATGAGCCAATGGCTGCAGCTCTGAGCCCCCAGACCCCAGGTTCGCAATTCGCATCTCATTGCTCACGCTCAAAGACAGGTCCGCTCTGTTCTGAGCTGTGAGCGCTCTTCTCTTCTCGTGAAGAAAGCAGGACAGCGTTGTCAAATAAATCCCGCCGTCATTCATACTGTATTTATTCCCCGACCCGACATTAAAATACGGAACAACGTGCGTCCCGTATCAGTTCATTACGGGACTTGTGACAGGCTGCTGCAGACACTTGAGTTGGGACTAGCTGATAGCATAGCAGCCGATAGCGCCGCTGCTCCTTCAGTGTCGTTGTTTACAAAATAAAGTTTATTTTTTATTATTGGGCTTTGATCATTGATGCAAATTCTAAACATATGGATGCAGCTGCAGAAGTTGTGTTGCTTAAAGGAATGCATAGTTGCGTTCTCCTCAACTGCTGCGCAGCAACAACAAAAATAAAAAATAATGGAAAATAAATAGGAAAAAAAGTCGATCGACTCGTCGATTTGCGGCCTCGATTTATCGATTGGCCAAATATGAGTCGTTTGGCATCCCTAGGCTATAGCCCATGGTCTCAAACGGCATACTATAGCATGCCGTTTTCCATCATTTTTGAGGATTTTAAAAAAAGACGAAAATGACTCCGAGACGATGGGCTATAGCCCATGGTCTCGGAGTGATTTCGTCTTTTTTTCAAATGCTCGTTTTTCATCAAAATCACTCCGAGACCATGGGCTATAGCCCATGGTCTCGAACGGCATACTATAGCATGCCGTTTTCCATCATTTTTGAGGATTTTAAAAAAAGACGAAAATGACTCCGAGACGATGGGCTATAGCCCATGGTCTCGGAGTGATTTCGTCTTTTTTTCAAATGCTCGTTTTTCATCAAAATCGCTCCGAGACCATGGGCTATAGCCCATGGTCTCGAACGGCATACTATAGCATGCCGTTTTCCATCATTTTTGAGGATTTAAAAAAAGACGAAATGACTCCGAGACGATGGGCTATAGCCCATGGTCTCGGAGTGATTTCGTCTTTTTTTCAAATGCTCGTTTTTCATCAAAATCGCTCCGAGACCATGGGCTATAGCCCATCGTCTCGGAGTCATTTCGTCTTTTTTTCAAATGCTCGTTTTTCATCAAAATCACTCCGAGACCATGGGCTATAGCCCATGGTCTCGAACGGCATACTATAGCATCCCGTTTTCCATCATTTTTGAGGATTTTAAAAAAAGACGAAAATGACTCCGAGACGATGGGCTATAGCCCATGGTCTCGAATGGCATACTATAGCATGCCGTTTTCCATCATTTTTGAGGATTTAAAAAAAAGACGAAAATGACTCCGAGACGATGGGCTATAGCCCATGGTCTCGAACGGCATACTATAGCATGCCGTTTTCCATCATTTTTGAGGATTTTAAAAAAAGACGAAAATGACTCCGAGACGATGGGCTATAGCCCATGTTCTCGGAGTGATTTCGTCTTTTTTTCAAATGCTCGTTTTTCATCAAAATCACTCCGAGACGATGGGCTATAGCCCATGGTCTCGAACGGCATACTATAGCATGCCGTTTTCCATCATTTTTGAGGATTAAAAAAAAAGACGAAAATGACTCCGAGACGATGGGCTGTAGCCCATGGTCTCGAACGGCATACTATAGCATGCCGTTTTCCATCATTTTTGAGGATTTTAAAAAAAGACGAAAATGACTCCGAGACGATGGGCTATAGCCCATGGTCTCGAACGGCATACTATAGCATGCCGTTTTCCATAATTTTTGAGGATTTAAAAAAAAGACGAAAATGACTCCGAGACGATGGTCTCGGAGTGATTTCGTCTTTTTTTCAAATGCTCGTTTTTCATAAAAATCACTCCGAGACGATGGGCTATAGCCCATGGTCTCGAACGGCATACTATAGCATGCCGTTTTCCATCATTTTTGAGGATTTAAAAAAAAGACGAAAATGACTCCGAGACGATGGGCTATAGCCCATGGTCTCGGAGTGATTTCGTCTTTTTTTCAAATGCTCGTTTTTCATCAAAATCACTCCGAGACGATGGGCTATAGCCCATGGTCTCGAACGGCATACTATAGCATGCCGTTTTCCATCATTTTTGAGGATTCTTAAAAAAGACGAAAATGACTCCGAGACGATGGGCTATAGCCCATGGTCTCGGAGTGATTTTGTCTTTTTTTCAAATGCTCGTTTTTCATCAAAATCGCTCCGAGACCATGGGCTATAGCCCATGGTCTCGAACGGCATACTATAGCATGCCGTTTTCCATCCTTTTTGAGGATTTAAAAAAAAGACGAAAATGACTCCGAGACGATGGGCTATAGCCCATGGTCTCGGAGTGATTTTGTCTTTTTTTCAAATGCTCGTTTTTCATCAAAATCGCTCCGAGACCATGGGCTATAGCCCATGGTCTCGAACGGCATACTATAGCATGCCGTTTTCCATCATTTTTGAGGATTTTTAAAAAAGACGAAAATGACTCCGAGACGATGGGCTATAGCCCATGGTCTCGGAGTGATTTCGTCTTTTTTTCAAATGCTCGTTTTTCATCAAAATCACTCCGAGACCATGGGCTATAGCCCATGGTCTCGAACGGCATACTATAGCATGCCGTTTTCCATCATTTTTGAGGATTTTAAAAAAAGACGAAAATGACTCCGAGACGATGGGCTATAGCCCATGGTCTCGGAGTGATTTCGTCTTCTTTTTCAAATGCTCGTTTTTCATCAAAATCACTCCGAGACCATGGGCTATAGCCCATGGTCTCGAACGGCATACTATAGCATGCCGTTTTCCATCATTTTTGAGGATTTTAAAAAAAGACGAAAATGACTCCGAGACGATGGGCTATAGCCCATGGTCTCGGAGTGATTTCGTCTTTTTTTCAAATGCTCGTTTTTCATCAAAATCGCTCCGAGACCATGGGCTATAGCCCATGGTCTCGAACGGCATACTATAGCATGCCGTTTTCCATCATTTTTGAGGATTTAAAAAAAAGACGAAAATTACTCCGAGACGATGGGCTATAGCCCATGGTCTCGGAGTGATTTCGTCTTTTTTTCAAATGCTCGTTTTTCATCAAAATCACTCCGAGAACGGCATACTATAGCATGCCGTTTTCCATCATTTTTGAGGATTTTTAAAAAAGACGAAAATGACTCCGAGACGATGGGCTATAGCCCATGGTCTCGGAGTGATTTCGTCTTTTTTTCAAATGCTCGTTTTTCATCAAAATCGCTCCGAGACCATGGGCTATAGCCCATGATCTCGAACGGCATACTATAGCATGCCGTTTTCCATCATTTTTGAGGATTTAAAAAAAGACGAAATGACTCCGAGACGATGGGCTATAGCCCATGGTCTCGGAGTGATTTCGTCTTTTTTTCAAATGCTCGTTTTTCATCAAAATCGCTCCGAGACCATGGGCTATAGCCCATCGTCTCGGAGTCATTTTCGTCTTTTTTTAAAATGCTCGTTTTTCATCAAAATCACTCCGAGACCATGGGCTATAGCCCATGGTCTCGAACGGCATACTATAGCATGCCGTTTTCCATCATTTTTGAGGATTAAAAAAAAAGACGAAAATGACTCCGAGACGATGGGCTGTAGCCCATGGTCTCGAACGGCATACTATAGCATGCCGTTTTCCATCATTTTTGAGGATTTTAAAAAAAGACGAAAATGACTCCGAGACGATGGGCTATAGCCCATGGTCTCGAACGGCATACTATAGCATGCCGTTTTCCATAATTTTTGAGGATTTAAAAAAAAGACGAAAATGACTCCGAGACGATGGTCTCGGAGTGATTTCGTCTTTTTTTCAAATGCTCGTTTTTCATCAAAATCACTCCGAGACGATGGGCTATAGCCCATGGTCTCGAACGGCATACTATAGCATGCCGTTTTCCATCATTTTTGAGGAATTTAAAAAAAGACGAAAATGACTCCGAGACGATGGGCTATAGCCCATGGTCTCGGAGTGATTTCGTCTTTTTTTCAAATGCTCGTTTTTCATCAAAATCACTCCGAGACGATGGGCTATAGCCCATGGTCTCGAACGGCATACTATAGCATGCCGTTTTCCATCATTTTTGAGGATTCTTAAAAAAGACGAAAATGACTCCGAGACGATGGGCTATAGCCCATGGTCTCGGAGTGATTTTGTCTTTTTTTCAAATGCTCGTTTTTCATCAAAATCGCTCCGAGACCATGGGCTATAGCCCATGGTCTCGAACGGCATACTATAGCATGCCGTTTTCCATCATTTTTGAGGATTTAAAAAAAAGACGAAAATGACTCCGAGACGATGGGCTATAGCCCATGGTCTCGGAGTGATTTCGTCTTTTTTTCAAATGCTCGTTTTTCATCAAAATCACTCCGAGACCATGGGCTATAGCCCATGGTCTCGGAGTGATTTTGTCTTTTTTTCAAATGCTCGTTTTTCATCAAAATCGCTCCGAGACCATGGGCTATAGCCCATGGTCTCGAACGGCATACTATAGCATGCCGTTTTCCATCATTTTTGAGGATTTAAAAAAAAGACGAAAATGACTCCGAGACGATGGGCTATAGCCCATGGTCTCGGAGTGATTTCGTCTTTTTTTCAAATGCTCGTTTTTCATCAAAATCGCTCCGAGACCATGGGCTATAGCCCATGGTCTCGAACGGCATACTATAGCATGCCGTTTTCCATCATTTTTGAGGATTTTTAAAAAAGACGAAAATGACTCCGAGACGATGGGCTATAGCCCATGGTCTCGGAGTGATTTCGTATTTTTTTCAAATGCTCGTTTTTCATCAAAATCACTCCGAGACCATGGGCTATAGCCCATGGTCTCAAACGGCATACTATAGCATGCCGTTTTCCATCATTTTTGAGGATTTTTAAAAAAGACGAAAATGACTCCGAGACGATGGGCTATAGCCCATGGTCTCGGAGTGATTTCGTCTTTTTTTCAAATGCTCGTTTTTCATCAAAATCGCTCCGAGACCATGGGCTATAGCCCAAGATCTCGAACGGCATACTATAGCATGCCGTTTTCCATCATTTTTGAGGATTTAAAAAAAGACGAAATGACTCCGAGACGATGGGCTATAGCCCATGGTCTCGGAGTGATTTCGTCTTTTTTTCAAATGCTCGTTTTTCATCAAAATCGCTCCGAGACCATGGGCTATAGCCCATCGTCTCGGAGTCATTTCGTCTTTTTTTCAAATGCTCGTTTTTCATCAAAATCACTCCGAGACCATGGGCTATAGCCCATGGTCTCGAACGGCATACTATAGCATGCCGTTTTCCATCATTTTTGAGGATTTTAAAAAAAGACGAAAATGACTCCGAGACGATGGGCTATAGCCCATGGTCTCGAACGGCATACTATAGCATGCCGTTTTCCATAATTTTTGAGGATTTAAAAAAAAGACGAAAATGACTCCGAGACGATGGTCTCGGAGTGATTTCGTCTTTTTTTCAAATGCTCGTTTTTCATCAAAATCACTCCGAGACGATGGGCTATAGCCCATGGTCTCGAACGGCATACTATAGCATGCCGTTTTCCATCATTTTTGAGGAATTTAAAAAAAGACGAAAATGACTCCGAGACGATGGGCTATAGCCCATGGTCTCGGAGTGATTTCGTCTTTTTTTCAAATGCTCGTTTTTCATCAAAATCACTCCGAGACGATGGGCTATAGCCCATGGTCTCGAACGGCATACTATAGCATGCCGTTTTCCATCATTTTTGAGGATTCTTAAAAAAGACGAAAATGACTCCGAGACGATGGGCTATAGCCCATGGTCTCGGAGTGATTTTGTCTTTTTTTCAAATGCTCGTTTTTCATCAAAATCGCTCCGAGACCATGGGCTATAGCCCATGGTCTCGAACGGCATACTATAGCATGCCGTTTTCCATCATTTTTGAGGATTTAAAAAAAAGACGAAAATGACTCCGAGACGATGGGCTATAGCCCATGGTCTCGGAGTGATTTTGTCTTTTTTTCAAATGCTCGTTTTTCATCAAAATCGCTCCGAGACCATGGGCTATAGCCCATGGTCTCGAACGGCATACTATAGCATGCCGTTTTCCATCATTTTTGAGGATTTTTAAAAAAGACGAAAATGACTCCGAGACGATGGGCTATAGCCCATGGTCTCGGAGTGATTTCGTCTTTTTTTCAAATGCTCGTTTTTCATCAAAATCACTCCGAGACCATGGGCTATAGCCCATGGTCTCGAACGGCATACTATAGCATGCCGTTTTCCATCATTTTTGAGGATTTTAAAAAAAGACGAAAATGACTCCGAGACGATGGGCTATAGCCCATGGTCTCGGAGTGATTTAGTCTTTTTTTAAAACGCTCGTTTTTCATCAAAATCACTCCGAGACCATGGGCTATAGCCCATGGTCTCGAACGGCATACTATAGCATGCCGTTTTCCATCATTTTTGAGGATTTTAAAAAAAGACGAAAATGACTCCGAGACCATGGGCTATAGCCCATGGTCTCGGAGTGATTTCGTCTTTTTTTCAAATGCTCGTTTTTCATCAAAATCGCTCCGAGACCATGGGCTATAGCCCATGGTCTCGAACGGCATACTATAGCATGCCGTTTTCCATCATTTGTGAGGATTTTAAAAAAAGACAAAAATGACTCCGAGACGATGGGCTATAGCCCATGGTCTCGGAGTGATTTCGTCTTTTTTTCAAATGCTCGTTTTTCATCAAAATCGCTCCGAGACCATGGGCTATAGCCCATGGTCTCGAACGGCATACTATAGCATGCCGTTTTCCATCATTTGTGAGGATTTAAAAAAAAGACGAAAATGATTTCGAGACGATGGGCTATAGCCCATGGTCTCGGAGTGATTTCGTCTTCTTTTTCAAATGCTCGTTTTTCATCAAAATCACTCCGAGACCATGGGCTATAGCCCATGGTCTCGAACGGCATACTATAGCATGCCGTTTTCCCTCATTTTTGAGGATTTAAAAAAAAGACGAAAATGACTCCGAGACGATGGGCTATAGCCCATGGTCTCGGAGTGATTTTGTCTTTTTTTCAAATGCTCGTTTTTCATCAAAATCGCTCCGAGACCATGGGCTATAGCCCATGGTCTCGAACGGCATACTATAGCATGCCGTTTTCCATCATTTTTGAGGATTTTTAAAAAAGACGAAAATGACTCCGAGACGATGGGCTATAGCCCATGGTCTCGGAGTGATTTCGTCTTTTTTTCAAATGCTCGTTTTTCATCAAAATCACTCCGAGACCATGGGCTATAGCCCATGGTCTCGAACGGCATACTATAGCATGCCGTTTTCCATCATTTTTGAGGATTTAAAAAAAAGACGAAAATGACTCCGAGACGATGGGCTATAGCCCATGGTCTCGGAGTGATTTCGTCTTTTTTTTAAATGCTCGTTTTTCATCAAAATCACTCCGAGACCATGGGCTATAGCCCATGGTCTCGAACGGCATACTATAGCATGCCGTTTTCCATCATTTTTGAGGATTTTTTAAAAAGACGAAAATGACTCCGAGACGATGGGCTATAGCCCATGGTCTCGGAGTGATTTCGTCTTTTTTTCAAATGCTCGTTTTTCATCAAAATCGTTCCGAGACCATGGGCTATAGCCCATGGTCTCGAACGGCATACTATAGCATGCCGTTTTCCATCATTTGTGAGGATTTAAAAAAAGACGAAATTACTCCGAGACGATGGGCTATAGCCCATGGTCTCGGAGTGATTTCGTCTTTTTTTCAAATGCTCGTTTTTCATCAAAATCGCTCCGAGACCATGGGCTATAGCCCATCGTCTCGGAGTCATTTCGTCTTTTTTTCAAATGCTCGTTTTTCATCAAAATCACTCCGAGACCATGGGCTATAGCCCATGGTCTCGAACGGCATACTATAGCATGCCGTTTTCCATCATTTTTGAGGATTTTAAAAAAAGACGAAAATGACTCCGAGACGATGGGCTATAGCCCATGGTCTCGAACGGTATACTATAGCATGCCGTTTTCCATCATTTTTTAGGATTTAAAAAAAAGACGAAAATGACTCCGAGACGATGGGCTATAGCCCATGGTCTCGAACGGCATACTATAGCATGCCGTTTTCCATCATTTTTGAGGATTAAAAAAAAAGACGAAAATGACTCCGAGACGATGGGCTATAGCCCATGGTCTCGAACGGCATACTATAGCATGCCGTTTTCCATAATTTTTGAGGATTTTAAAAAAAGACGAAAATGACTCCGAGACGATGGGCTATAGCCCATGGTCTCGAACGGCATACTATAGCATGCCGTTTTCCATCATTTGTGAGGATTTAAAAAAAAGACGAAAATGACTCCGAGACGATGGGCTATAGCCCATGGTCTCGGAGTGATTTCGTCTTCTTTTTCAAATGCTCGTTTTTCATCAAAATCACTCCGAGACCATGGGCTATAGCCCATGGTCTCGAACGGCATACTATAGCATGCCGTTTTCCATCATTTTTGAGGATTTTAAAAAAAGACGAAAATGACTCCGAGACGATGGGCTATAGCCCATGGTCTCAGAGTGATTTCGTCTTTTTTTCAAATGCTCGTTTTTCATCAAAATCACTCCGAGACCATGGGCTATAGCCCATGGTCTCAAACGGCATACTATAGCATGCCGTTTTCCATCATTTTTGAGGATTTTTTAAAAAGACGAAAATGACTCCGAGACGATGGGCTATAGCCCATGGTCTCGGAGTGATTTCGTCTTTTTTTCAAATGCTTGTTTTTCATCAAAATCGCTTTGAGACCATGGGCTATAGCCCATGGTCTCGAACGGCATACTATAGCATGCCGTTTTCCATCATTTTTGAGGATTTAAAAAAAGACGAAATTACTCCGAGACGATGGGCTATAGCCCATGGTCTCGGAGTGATTTCGTCTTTTTTTCAAATGCTCGTTTTTCATCAAAATCGCTCCGAGACCATGGGCTATAGCCCATCGTCTCGGAGTCATTTCGTCTTTTTTTCAAATGCTCGTTTTTCATCAAAATCACTCCGAGACCATGGGCTATAGCCCATGGTCTCGAACGGCATACTATAGCATGCCGTTTTCCATCATTTTTGAGGATTTTAAAAAAAGACGAAAATGACTCCTTGACGATGGGCTATAGCCCATGGTCTCGAACGGCATACTATAGCATGCCGTTTTCCATCATTTTTTAGGATTAAAAAAAAAGACGAAAATGACTCCGAGACGATGGGCTATAGCCCATGGTCTCGAACGGCATACTATAGCATGCCGTTTTCCATCATTTTTGAGGATTTTAAAAAAAGACGAAAATGACTCCGAGACGATGGGCTATAGCCCATGGTCTCGGAGTGATTTCGTCTTTTTTTCAAATGCTCGTTTTTCATCAAAATCACTCCGAGACGATGGGCTATAGCCCATGGTCTCGAACGGCATACTATAGCATGCCGTTTTCCATCATTTTTGAGGATTAAAAAAAAAGACGAAAATGACTCCGAGACGATGGGCTATAGCCCATGGTCTCGAACGGCATACTATAGCATGCCGTTTTCCATCATTTTTGAGGATTTTAAAAAAAGACGAAAATGACTCCGAGACGATGGGCTATAGCCCATGGTCTCGAACGGCATACTATAGCATGCCGTTTTCCATCATTTTTGAGGATTTTAAAAAAAGACGAAAATGACTCCGAGACGATGGTCTCGGAGTGATTTCGTCTTTTTTTCAAATGCTCGTTTTTCATCAAAATCACTCCGAGACGATGGGCTATAGCCCATGGTCTCGAACGGCATACTATAGCATGCCGTTTTCCATCATTTTTGAGGATTAAAAAAAAAGACGAAAATGACTCCGAGACGATGGGCTATAGCCCATGGTCTCGGAGTGATTTCGTCTTATTTTCAAATGCTCGTTTTTCATCAAAATCACTCCGAGACGATGGGCTATAGCCCATGGTCTCGAACGGCATACTATAGCATGCCGTTTTCCATCATTTTTGAGGATTCTTAAAAAAGACGAAAATGACTCCGAGACGATGGGCTATAGCCCATGGTCTCGGAGTGATTTTGTCTTTTTTTCAAATGCTCGTTTTTCATCAAAATCGCTCCGAGACCATGGGCTATAGCCCATGGTCTCGAACGGCATACTATAGCATGCCGTTTTCCATCATTTTTGAGGATTTAAAAAAAAGACGAAAATGACTCCGAGACGATGGGCTATAGCCCATGGTCTCGGAGTGATTTCGTCTTTTTTTCAAATGCTCGTTTTTCATCAAAATCACTCCGAGACGATGGGCTATAGCCCATGGTCTCGAACGGCATACTATAGCATGCCGTTTTCCATCATTTTTGAGGATTCTTAAAAAAGACGAAAATGACTCCGAGACGATGGGCTATAGCCCATGGTCTCGGAGTGATTTTGTCTTTTTTTCAAATGCTCGTTTTTCATCAAAATCGCTCCGAGACCATGGGCTATAGCCCATGGTCTCGAACGGCATACTATAGCATGCCGTTTTCCATCATTTTTGAGGATTTAAAAAAAAGACGAAAATGACTCCGAGACGATGGGCTATAGCCCATGGTCTCGGAGGGATTTCGTCTTTTTTTCAAATGCTTGTTTTTCATCAAAATCACTCCGAGACGATGGGCTATAGCCCATGGTCTCGAACGGCATACTATAGCATGCCGTTTTCCATCATTTTTGAGGATTTTTAAAAAAGACGAAAATGACTCCGAGACGATGGGCTATAGCCCATGGTCTCGGAGTGATTTCGTCTTTTTTTCAAATGCTCGTTTTTCATCAAAATCACTCCGAGACGATGGGCTATAGCCCATGGTCTCGAACGGGAATACTATAGCATGCCGTTTTCCATCATTTTTGAGGATTTTAAAAAAAGACGAAAATGACTCCGAGACGATGGGCTATAGCCCATGGTCTCGGAGTGATTTCGTCTTTTTTTCAAATGCTCGTTTTTCATCAAAATCACTCCGAGACGATGGGCTATAGCCCATGGTCTCGAACGGCATACTATAGCATGCCGTTTTCCATCATTTTTGAGGATTTAAAAAAAAGACGAAAATGACTCCGAGACTATGGGCTATAGCCCATGGTCTCGGAGTGATTTCGTCTTTTTTCAAATGCTCGTTTTTCATCAAAATCACTCCGAGACGATGGGCTATAGCCCATGGTCTCGAACGGCATACTATAGCATGCCGTTTTCCATCATTTTTGAGGATTTTTAAAAAAGACGAAAATGACTCCGAGACGATGGGCTATAGCCCATGGTCTCGGAGTGATTTTGTCTTTTTTTCAAATGCTCGTTTTTCATCAAAATCGCTCCGAGACCATGGGCTATAGCCCATGGTCTCGAACGGCATACTATAACATGCCGTTTTCCATCATTTTTGAGGATTTAAAAAAAAAGACGAAAATGACTCCGAGACGATGGGCTATAGCCCATGGTCTCGGAGTGATTTCGTCTTTTTTTCAAATGCTCGTTTTTCATCAAAATCACTCCGAGACGATGGGCTATAGCCCATGGTCTCGAACGGCATACTATAGCATGCCGTTTTCCATCATTTTTGAGGATTTTTAAAAAAGACGAAAATGACTCCGAGACGATGGGCTATAGCCCATGGTCTCGGAGTGATTTCGTCTTTTTTTCAAATGTTCGTTTTTCATCAAAATCACTCCGAGACGATGGGCTATAGCCCATGGTCTCGAACGGCATACTATAGCATGCCGTTTTCCATCATTTTTGAGGATTTTAAAAAAAGACGAAAATGACTCCGAGACGATGGGCTATAGCCCATGGTCTCGGAGTGGACTATAGCCTGTCGCTTTTCCGATATTTTCACCTTTTTTTTTAATTCTCTGAAATCGTGAAAAATGGCACCCTATAGCATGCGCTCCAAGACGATGGACTATAGCCTGTCGCTTTTCCGATTTTTTCACCTTTTTTTTTAATTCTCTGTAATCGTGAAAAATGGCACTCTATGGCTGCTATAGTATGCCGTTCGAGACCATGGGCTATAGCCCATCGTCTCGGAGTGATTTTGATGAAAAACGAGCATTTGAAAAAAAGACGATTTGAAAAAAAGGTGAAAATATCGGAAAAGCGACAGGCTATAGTCCATCGTCTCAGAGCGCATGCTATAGCGTGCCATTTTTCACGATTTTGTAGGATTTGAAAAAAAGGTGAAAATCACAGAAAAGCGACAGACTATAGTCCATCGTCTCGGAGCGCATGCTATAGCGTGCCATTTTTCACGATTTTGTAGGATTTGAAAAAAAGGTGAAAATCACAGAAAAGCGACAGGCTATAGTCCATCATCTCGGAGCGCATGCTATAGGGTGCCATTTTTCACGATTTCGGAGAATTAAAAAAAAAGGTGAAAAGATTGAAAAAGCGACAAGCTATAGTCCATCGTCTTGGAGCGCATGCTATAGGGTGCCATTTTTCACGATTTCAGAGAATAAAAAATAAAAAATGAAAATATCGGAAAAGCGACAGGCTATATTCCATCGTCTCGGAGCGCATGCTATAGGTTGCCATTTTTCACGATTTCGGAGGATTTGAAAAAAAGGTGAAAATATCGGAAAAGCGACAGGCTATAGTCCATCGTCTCGGAGCGCATGATATAGCGTGCCATTTTTCACGATTTCGGAGGATTTGAAAAAAAGGTGAAAGTATCGGAAAAGCGACAGGCTATAGTCCATCGTCTCGGAGCGCATGCTATAGGGCACCATTTTTCACGATTTCGGAGGATTTGAAAAAAAGGTGAAAATCACAGAAAAGTGACAGGCTATAGTCCATCGTCTCGGAGCGCATGCTATAGGGTGCCATTTTTCACGATTGCGGAGGATTTGAAAAAAAGGTGAAAATCACAGAAAAGTGACAGGCTATAGTCCATCGTCTCGGAGCGCATGCTATAGCGTGCCATTTTTCACGATTTCGGAGGATTTGAAAAAAAGGTGAAAATATCGGAAAAGCGACAGGCTATAGTCCATCGTCTCGGAGCGCATGATATAGCGTGCCATTTTTCACGATTTCGGAGGATTTGAAAAAAAGGTGAAAATATCGGAAAAGCGACAGGCTATAGTCCATCGTCTCGGAGCGCATGATATAGCGTGCCATTTTTCACGATCTCGGAGGATTTGAAAAAAAGGTGAAAATATCGGAAAAGCGACAGGCTATAGTCCATCGTTTCGGAGCGCATGCTATAGGGTGCCATTTTTCACGATTTCGGAGGATTTGAAAAAAAAGGTGAAAATCACAGAAAAGCGACAGGCTATAGTCCATCGTCTCGGAGCGCATGCTATAGGGTGCCATTTTTCACGATTGCGGAGGATTTGAAAAAAAGGTGAAAATATCGGAATAGCGTCAGGCTATATATAGTCCATCGTCTCGGAGCACATGCTATAGGGCGCCATTTTTCACGATTTCAGAGAATTCAAAAAAAGGTGAAAGTATCAGAAAAGCGACAGGCTATAGTCCATCGTCTCGGAGCGCATGCTATAGCGTGCCATTTTTCACGATTTCAGAGAATTCAAAAAAAGGTGAAAGTTCTGAAAAGCGACAGGCTATAGTCCATCGTCTCGGAGCGCATGCTATAGCGTGCCATTTTTCACGATTTCGGAGGATTTGAAAAAAAGGTGAAAATATCAGAAAAGCGACAGGCTATAGTCCATGGTCTCGGAGCACATGCTACAGGGTGGCATTTTTCACGGTTTCGGAGGATTTGAAAAAAAGGTGAAAATCACTGAAAAGCGACAGGCTATAGTCCATGGTCTCGGAGCACATGCTACAGGGTGGCATTTTTCACGGTTTCGGAGGATTTGAAAAAAAGGTGAAAATCACTGAAAAGCGACAGGCTATAGTCCATGGTCTCGGAGCACATGCTACTGGGTGGCATTTTTCACGGTTTCTGAGGATTTGAAAAAAAGGTGAAAATCACTGAAAAGCGACAGGCTATAGTCCATGGTCTCGGAGCACATGCTACAGGGTGGTATTTTTCACGGTTTCGGAGGATTTGAAATAAAGGTGAAAATCACTGAAAAGCGACAGGCTATAGTCCATCATCTCGGAGCGCATGCTATAGGGTGCCATTTTTCACGATTTCGGAGAATTAAAAAAAAAGGTGAAAAGATTGAAAAAGCGACAAGCTATAGTCCATCGTCTTGGAGCGCATGCTATAGGGTGCCATTTTTCACGATTTCAGAGAATAAAAAATAAAAAATGAAAATATCGGAAAAGCGACAGGCTATATTCCATCGTCTCGGAGCGCATGCTATAGGGTGCCATTTTTCACGATTTCGGAGGATTTGAAAAAAAGGTGAAAATATCGTAAAAGCGACAGGCTATAGTCCATCGTCTCGGAGCGCATGATATAGCGTGCCATTTTTCACGATTTCGGAGGATTTGAAAAAAAGGTGAAAGTATCGGAAAAGCGACAGGCTATAGTCCATCGTCTCGGAGCGCATGATATAGCGTGCCATTTTTCACGATTTCGGAGGATTTGAAAAAAAGGTGAAAGTATCGGAAAAGCGACAGGCTATAGTCCATCGTCTCGGAGCGCATGCTATAGCGTGCCATTTTTCACGATTTCGGAGGATTTGAAAAAAAGGTGAAAATCACAGAAAAGTGACAGGCTATAGTCCATCGTCTCGGAGCGCATGCTATAGCGTGCCATTTTTCACGATTTCGGAGGATTTGAAAAAAAGGTGAAAATATCGGAAAAGCGACAGGCTATAGTCCATCGTCTCGGAGCGCATGATATAGCGTGCCATTTTTCACGATTTCGGAGGATTTGAAAAAAAGGTGAAAGTATCGGAAAAGCGACAGGCTATAGTCCATCGTCTCGGAGCGCATGATATAGCGTGCCATTTTTCACGATTTCGGAGGATTTGAAAAAAAGGTGAAAGTATCGGAAAAGCGACAGGCTATAGTCCATCGTCTCGGAGCGCATGCTATAGCGTGCCATTTCTCACGATTTCGGAGGATTTGAAAAAAAGGTGAAAATCACAGAAAAGTGACAGGCTATAGTCCATCGTCTCGGAGCACATGCTACAGGGTGGTATTTTTCACGGTTTCGGAGGATTTGAAATAAAGGTGAAAATCACTGAAAAGCGACAGGCTATAGTCCATCATCTCGGAGCGCATGCTATAGCGTGCCATTTTTCACGATTTCAGAGGATTTGAAAAAAAGGTGAAAATATCGGAAAAGCGACAGGCTACAGTCCATCGTCTCGGAGCGCAAAAATAGGGTGATAAATCATGTAAATACAACAAATTGAGCAGAGCACTGCAGGGAGTTGAACCCCGTTCTGGTAACCCAGGAAGTACCACAACCAGTGCCTTAGTTTGTTTGGTTGTAATTTATAGGTCCAAAAGCATCACATTCATTACATTTCAACAGTAAAGTCATTTCACAATTTACACTCTAGGCAATAATAACAGTATATAAAAGAATACGGAAAAGTGTGACGAAAAAGCGTGACGGAATTCTGTCTGTCTGTCTGTCTGTCTGTCTGTCTGTCTATTCATGGCTTTACTCTTTCTTTATTGCTCATCTCTCTTACTGTGATTTTTAGAGGACATTGTGAAATATTTTGCTGTAAAACTGCAGTAGTGCACTACTGGCCCCTAGTGGCTGCATTAGTGCACTACTGGCTACTAGTGGCTGCATCCATTCAGCAACTAGTCTGTCTGTCTCAGAGATTAAAATAGGGTGCATTTTGCATCCCAAAACGCAGTTTATCGGTAAGGGACGCAATAAAACAACGACCTCTGCATCCATGGGATGCGCTACTGTACTGTTTTTTATTCTAGTTTATTTTGCTAGCTTTAGTTATAATAATAATTTATTCTTCTGTTTTCTACATGAATAATATAACCACATTGTAACCATATAAAATGAAATGGGAGTTAAATGCTGCAATTTATAAAAATAGCAAAATATGACTCCCAACGTCATTGAAGTGGGACTCATAAAATGTCCCTGGGACTCATCTAAAAGACCATCCCTGCATCCCGGGACTCATTACATTGAAAACCTATTTACATCACTGCTGTCTGCCTACCTGCCTCTCTCTTTTGGGGGGGCTGCATGGGTACCCCAAAATTACAGCAAAATTAAAACAAAATAGGCCTACCCCATTTTTCACGATTTCGGAGGTTTTGAAAAAAAGGTGAAAATATCGGAAAAGCGACAGGCTATAGTCCATCGTCTTGGAGCGCATGCTATAGCGTGCCATTTGAAAAAAAGGTGAAAATATCGGAAAAGGGACAGGCTATAGTCGATCGTCTCGGAGCGCATGCTATAGGGTGCCATTTTTCACTATTTCAGAGAATTTTAAAAAAAAAGGTGAAAATATTGGAAAAGCGACAGACTACAGTCCATCGTCTCGGAGCGCAAAAATAGGGTGCCATTTTTCACGATTTTGTAGGTTTTGAAAAAAAGGTGAAAATCACGGAAAAGCGACAGGCTATAATCCATCGTCTCGGAGCGCATGCTATAGGGTGATAAATCATGTAAATAGGCCTACAACAAATTGAGCAGAGCACTGCAGGGAGTTGAACCCCGTTCTGGTAAACCAGGAAGTACCACAACCAGTGCCTTAGTTTGTTTGGTTGTAATTTACAGGTCCAAAAGCATCACATTCATTACATTTCAACAGTAAAGTCATTTCACAATTTACACTCTAGGCAATAATAACAGTATATAAAAGAATACGGAAAAGCGTGACGAAAAAGCGTGACGGAATTCTGTCTGTCTGTCTGTCTGTCTGTTACTGAGTTCAGTAAGTAAATCGCGTTGCTTGCATCACTTGAGTAAGAGCTTGGTGGCGGTATAGTATGGACTCTGATTTTCAGAGTGCTGCTGACGTGGATGTCTTGACTTTTGAACAACTTGAACAGTGTACATACTGGGAGTTGTGGGCAGTTGCTAAACAGTACAACGTTCCTTTGCCTGAAGGTACCAGGAAAAAAGACAAAGCAATTTTCTCGGCTGTGTTACAGCAGCTGTTATCACGCAGCATTATCACTATGGCATCAGGAGCAGATAAAGTCGGTGTGACCGACGCCTTAGTTAGGGCGGACAAAGGGGAGCCTGATCTGTCCTCAGCGGCGGACCTCGGGGGTTCTGGGGAGGCACGGCCCCAGAGCTCGCACCTCGACTCGCAAGTAGCGGGGGGGAGTCCTCAGGACATTCGCCTTCGCGAAATGGAACTTGAAATCAGATTGGCCGAGATGCGTACCGAGCAATGCAAATTGGCCCAGCAGGAACGGGAGCTTGAGATAATTCGCTTAGGCCAGGCCTACCCTGACCTGTCGTCGTCGTCAGCGGCGGCGGCTGCCCCCCCACAACTTGGTGACATGGCACCAAGAGGTTCATCTGGTGCTTCCAGAGGAGAGTCGACATTCGACGTAAGCAAGCAGATCGCTCTGGTGCCTAGTTTCAAAGTAGGTGAGATTGATGCATTTTTCTGTGCTTTTGAGCTGATGGCTAAAACGGTTAAGTGGCCAAAAGAAATGTGGGCCCTGTTGGTTCAAAGCAAATTGGTTGGAAAAGCCCAAGACATCTGCGCCAACCTCTCTGTGCAGGAGAGCTTGGAGTATGATATCGTTAAAGCAGCTATACTTAGCGGATTTGAGCTCATACCTATAAGTATACAGGCAACATTTTAGATCCGCTGATAAAGCTTTTTTTTAAAAGAGTTTTTAGACAGCTGGTGGATAGAAAAGAAGCTCCACCTCCGCGGACTTTTTGCGCGGAGGAGAGCGTTTCCGGGAATCTGGCCGTCGCGCAAAAAGTCCGCGGAGGTGGAGCTTCTTTTCCATCCACCAGCTGTCTAAAAACTCGGAATTTAAGCTGCGCGCAGCCGAGAACGTGCGCGGCTCTTTCGATAGTGTGGCAGCACCTTATATCAGTCAGTCTGTTCCTGGAAGGCGGTGGGGAGACAGGCCGGAATCCTCTCTCTCCCAGCCGCCACACTGACTGTGGACTGTTGAATCCTCTCTCCCCCAGCCGCCACACTGACTGTGGACTTTTGCCATTCCGTTTGATATTTAGTTTTGTCCCTTCGGAAAGGACTCTTTGCTCTTCAGTTGTAGTGTTAATTTGTGTCTGTCTGCTAGGTATTTTCTTTTGAGTTTGATCTGTATTCTGTAAAACATTCGTTATTTCATTCTTTAATTCATCTTTATGTAAATAAATATTCGCATTTTGAAGCTGGTTTCCTGTCGATCCATTAAATGTTACACTTAATTACCCCTAGACATATTGGGTTGTAACAACATAGAAATAGAACAATAGAACACAAATATTGTTATATTGTATAACTGTATAAATATTGTTATATTGTATAAATATTGTTTATTGTATAACTGTATAAATATTGTTATATTGTATAAATAGTTATATTGTATAACTGTCGAATGTCTATAATATACAAATCTATAGCATGTGAACATGCTCTATACCAGGGGTTCCCAAAGTGGGGTCCAGGGTCACCTTGAGGACCCCGGGGGTCCTCAAGGACCCCTGGGGGACAGGGGACAGGTACTGATATTCACTACAATCTACTCAGAAGATGTAACTTTTGGGGTTTTAAAACTTTATTCATGTTTTCAACAGACATGTTGACATGTCATGATGTTGACATGTCAACAGACATGTTGTTGACATGTCAACAGACATGTTGTTGACATGTCAACAGACATGTTGACATGTCAACAGACATGTTGACATGTCAACAGACATGTTGACATGTCAACAGACATGTCAACATCATGTTGACATGTCAACATCATGTTGACATGTCAACAGACATGTTGACATGTCAACATATGAGGTGACTGGGAAGGAAACCACTCTGAACAGCAAGTTGGACAAAGAAAACTAATATCAATATACTTGCAAACTTTGCAAGTAAAAAACAGTTTTTTAGACTCTTTACAAGTTGTAAAGAGTCTAAATAAGTGTTTTTTCTGAATGTGAAATGTGTCAAAACCACAGCAAATAATCTCAGATAAAAAGACAAGAAAAGGGAATAGGAGTATATTTGGCTAATCATTCATTATAGGTTAGATGAAAAACAAAATACAATTATATTACTCTACTTTCATATAATGATTCAAAGAGATTTAATGAAGGTATTACACACAATCACACATTTCAAAATGTTCACGTGATGAAAAATAGCCTGTTTTTCTTATCATATCTAAAGACTCAAAACATTTCAGTGAAGGTGGCAATTATTCAAAAATGGTGAAAAAACCTCAACAAAATGTTCGCTAATAAATCCATCAAGAAAGTTTTGATGTCAGTAAAACTATACTATACTATTACTATACTATACTATACTATACTATACTATACTATACTATACAATGATATGTCAGTGTGTGAATGATTAGTTACGCAGTAGGAAATCTATACAATATTTTAAACATGTAACATTTACGCGAGGACAATAAATTAAAGAACAATCGGGTGGAATGTAACAACATTTAAATGAGTACAGTATATTAGTGAAGTTATGTGCAACAGAACACCAGCTAACAGTGTTGAGAAAATAAACAATAAACAAGAATCCACTAAAACAAATAACAGCATCATTAGGTAGGTTCAACCCATTTGAGGACGATTCTACAAATGCCTTCTAAATCCTGACAGTTTTCTGAAAAACCTGTGTTTCTATATCAGTGGTTCTCAAACATTTTCATGTCAAGGACCCCCAAAAATATATGTAATTGGCCGCCGACCCCCATCTGAAAATATGTTGATCCATATCAGTGGTTCTCACAGGGTTAAACCCCATGTTTCTATATCAGTGGTTCTTTCTCACACTATTTCATGTCAAGGACCCCCAGAATGATGTATGTATTTGGCCTCCGACCCCCATCTGAAAATATGTAGCTAGTTATTTTGCGACGGGATTAACATTGAGTTTGAAGATCTGTTATTTTGCGATGGGATTAAATTGAGTTTGAAGATGTTATTTTGCGATGGGTTTAACATTGAGTTTAAAGATCTGTTTGTTTGCGATGGGTTTAACATTGAGTTTAAAGATAAATTAATGTTAATTAAAAGTTAAGTTAAATTATACTTGGAGTGTAAAGTTAAGTTAAATTATACTTGGAGTGTAAAGTTCCAGAATATGAACAACATTAAATTATAATCTCATCTTCAGACAATGTCTCAAATATCCTTGTCTTTTAACAATGACGCGTTATTTAGAATTTGACCTAAAACCACAAAAAATGATAATAATAATTAACATTTCTCATTTCCGAGATACACTGGATTTCGTCGAATGAAATTAAATGCGCTTTTCAAAATCAGCCATTAACCCATTTTGACGTGAGCAAAGATTTGAGTTAAAAACGTTCGCTCTGAAAGAATATATATTCAAAGATTTATGCCACATTTTCACGATTTAAAAATAATAGCAGACCTACAAGCTCGTAGCGCGGCACTCGGTGCCTCGCTGAGCTTGTAGATCTGCTATTTTTCAATAGCTAAAGTATAACATAATGCTTAAAACAACAAAAGGGGTTCCCGCCCAAAATGGGTTAAAGTGCAAAGGAAAATGGTTCGCTAGCGACTGAAATATGCAAGGATTGAATCGAGTTTTCAAAAACATAAACCTTTTTTTTTTAAGAACAAAAATAATCTCTGCTCTTTAGTGTAAACTATAGTAACTAGTAAAACGTCCTACGTTGTCCTAAAGCAGTGTCTTTAGTCTCTTTAGTGTAAACTATAGTAACTAGTAAAACGTCCTACGTTGTCCTAAAGCAGTGTCTTTAGTCTCTTTAGTGTAAACTATAGTAACTAGTAAAACGTCCTACGTTGTCCTAAAGCAGTGTCTTTAGTCTCTTTAGTGTAAACTATAGTAACTAGTAAAACGTCCTACGTTGTCCTAAAGCAGTGTAAACTATAGTAACTAGTAAAACGTCCTACGTTGTCCTAAAGCAGTGTAAACTATAGTAACTAGTAAAACGTCCTACGTTGTCCTAAAGCAGTGTCTCTTTAGTGTAAACTATAGTAACTAGTAAAACGTCCTACGTTGTCCTAAAGCAGTGTCTCTTTAGTGTAAACTATAGTAACTAGTAAAACGTCCTACGTTGTCCTAAAGCAGTGTAAACTATAGTAACTAGTAAAACGTCCTACGTTGTCCTAAAGCAGTGTAAACTATAGTAACTAGTAAAACGTCCTACGTTGTCCTAAAGCAGTGTAAACTATAGTAACTAGTAAAACGTCCTACGTTGTCCTAAAGCAGTGTAAACTATAGTAACTAGTAAAACGTCCTACGTTGTCCTAAAGCAGTGTAAACTATAGTAACTAGTAAAACGTCCTACGTTGTCCTAAAGCAGTGTCGCACAAAAGTAGCAAAAACAGAATAATTTACTATTAGTTCTACGTCTGATGTTCTTTAATTTGAATCCTGAAAAGTGAGAGTTTTGTAAAAGCACAGGTTTCCACCTTAGAGTATAATAATAATATATTAATATATACTCTAAGGTTTCCACCCGAAACCAACGACTAACTAAAAGCATTAGTGGGTTTCATATCGAGGTCCATTTAATTATTCATTCAGCATCTGAGCCACGGACCACCGTTTGATGACATTTAGCCTCTCAGACCCATTTGAGCCACGGACCACCATCTGATGACATTTAGCCTCTCAGACCCATTTGAGCCACGGACGACCGTTTGATGACATTTAGCCTCTCAGAACCATCTGAGCCACGGACCACCATCTGATGACATTTAGCCTCTCAGACCCATTTGAGCCACGGACCACCATCTGATGACATTTAGCCTCTCAGACCCATCTGAGCCACGGACCACCATCTGATGACATTTAGCCTCTCAGACCCATTTGAGCCACGGACCACCATCTGATGACATTTAGCCTCTCAGACCCATTTGAGCCACGGACCACCATCTGATGACATTTAGCCTCTCAGACCCATCTGAGCCACGGACCACCGTTTGATGACATTTAGCCTCTCAGACCCATTTGAGCCACGGACCACCATTTGATGACATTTAGCCTCTCAGACCCATTTGAGCCACGGACCACCGTGTGATGACATTTAGCCTCTCAGACCCATCTGAGCCACGGACGACCGTTTGTTGACATTTAGCCTCTCAGACCCATTTGAGCCACGGACCACCGTTTGATGACATTTAGCCTCTCAGACCCATTTGAGCCACGGACCACCGTGTGATGACATTTAGCCTCTCAGACCCATCTGAGCCACGGACGACCGTTTGTTGACATTTAGCCTCTCAGACCCATTTGAGCCACGGACCACCATTTGATGACATTTAGCCTCTCAGACCCATTTGAGCCATGGACCACCATTTGATGACATTTAGCCTCTCAGACCCATCTGAGCCACGGACCACCATTTGATGACATTTAGCCTCTCAGACCCAAAACTAAAGAATATTTTGTTGTCGTTGGATCAGATTTTGTCCATAATTCCATGCTGTATTGATGTTGGGACATCAATTGATGTATTGATTAGGACAGATAACAGACAAACGTTGATCAAAATAACAATTATTCTACATTCTCTAATTGTGTAGACTTCTGGTGAATTAAGTAATGCAGACGTTAAAACAATAATGTATCTCCTGAACTCAAGAGTTACATCTATATATATTTAAGGGTCCATTTGGTTACCAACTCTCTGGGGTCCATTTGGTTACCAACTCTCTGGGGTCCATTTCGTTACCAACTCTCACCCTAACCCTAACCTAGAACTGTAGAACTGTAGAACTATAGAACTATAGAACATAGAACTATAGAACTATAGAACATAGAACTATAGAACTATAGAACTATAGAACTATAGAACTATAGAACATAGAACTATAGAACTATAGAACTATAGAACATAGAACTGTAGAACTATAGAACATAGAACTATAGAACATAGAACTATAGAACTATAGAACATAGAACTATAATCAGTCCTCAGAGCTGACCAGATGTTTCCTAGAAAGATGTCAGAAGGTTTGGTCATCCCCCTCAGCCCCAGGGTGGTGTTATTAGATGCTGCTCGTCCCCCTCAGCCCCAGGGTGGTGTTATTAGATGCTGCTCGTCCCCCTCAGCCCCAGGGTGGTGTTATTAGATGCTGCTCGTCCCCCTCAGCCCCAGGGTGGTGTTATTAGATGCTGCTCGTCCCCCTCAGCCCCAGGGTGGTGTTATTAGATGCTGCTCGTCCCCCTCAGCCCCAGGGTGGTGTTATTAGATGCTGCTCGTCCCCCTCAGCCCCAGGGTGGTGTTATTAGATGCTGCTCGCCCCCCTCAGCCCCAGGGTGGTGTTATTAGATGCTGCTCGTCCCCCTCAGCCCCAGGGTGGTGTTATTAGATGTCAGAAGGCCTGCTCGTCCCCCTCAGCCCCAGGGTGGTGTTATTAGATGTCAGAAGGCCTGCTCGTCCCCCTCAGCCCCAGGGTGGTGTTATTAGATGCTGCTCGTCCTCCCCAGCCCCAGGGTGGTGGTGTAATTAGATGCTGCTCGTCCTCCCCAGCCCCAGGGTGGTGTTCCCTCCACAGTCTACGTACTGGTACATCTCCTGGGAGACCTGCTCTGCGTGGCCGAAGTACGCCGTGGTAACGGTCACCCTGCAAACAATAAACATATTAACATATAAGCAGGGCAGGAATTTCACGGCGGCCATGGCCGTCGCTGCCCCTCTCTTTGGCCGTGTGCCCCTCGAAAAATTATATGCCCCGACCAGCGCCCACAGCAGTTCATTTTACCGTTTTTGCTCTGCGCAATTTTCCAGTCATTACGGTAACCAATGTGCCCCTCACGTCCCGCGCAGAACAAATCTGTGTTGTAGTCGTGTTGCCAGGTTTGATTCTGTTGCGTTACTTTGCCTTAATAAAAAGGCAAAGTAACGCTTTGCTGGTCGTCATGACACACACACACACACACACACCTCCTCCTCGCCACACATACACGCGTAAGAGAGTAAACGGAGCATTTAGCCACACGCTGCCGACTAGTGTAGCTAATCTAGCTATCCGGTCAAACTGCAACTATCACTCAAAACAAAATAATGTTTTCTACCGTTGCGACAGTGTGGCGGTCCTACGTCACATGCATTAACGTTAGTTGCTGACTCGCTGGTCGGACATGGTCCAGCTGATTTATTTTTGTCTAACGCGAAACAGCGTGGCTGTCCATACAAGGAGGAGAGATGATCTACCGCAGGGGTGCCCACACTTTTTTGACTTGAGAGCTACTTGCTAAATGACCAGCTCAACAAGATCTACCCACCAAAAATTATATTATCCCATTGCTGAAAATAGTTTAAAAATCTACCTGTGGGGGCTTTGGAGTGTGTGTGTGTGTGTGTGTGTGTGTGTGTGTGTGTGTGTGTGTGTGTGTGTGTGTGTGTGTGTGTGTGTGTGTGTGTGTACCTTACACAGCCCGAGTGCATGTCAAATATGAACACACAAATTGGTGTCCCCAAGTTTTTATGCTTAGGGTTAGGTTTAACATCTACATCTATCCATTAGGGCTTAGGTTAGATCAGTTAGTGTGTGTGCGTGTGTACACCCTCTTTGAATATGCCACTCACTTTGAATAAAGATTTGAATAACGTACGGTTTGCAAGACTGGAATGCTGTGTTATTCTGAACGGTGCAGACAACACAACGCCCGTAATGGAATATTAATATTTGCATAGTTGCACTTCATGTGTCCTTCATTTCCTTCAATGCCGGTTTCTTGTTGTTCCATTTTGGATGACTGGCTTCCATTAAAGGTACATTCAGTGATTTCACTTAATTCAACTATCACTTATTTTTTCTTATTTTTTGGATAATCCTCCCTACTATAAAGTGTGCTGACCATATAAGGAGTTCCTCCCTGTCCCCAGTGAGCCCCTGGGGTAAAAAAACCCTAGTTTCGTTTTGGGCTTTGGGTGGCAAAACTTTCATCCAATCAGGATGAGAGGTGCCTTCCTCCAATCATGATCGAGTGTGGCTGGCATTGGTGCGCGTGCTGTTGGTCTGTTGTACTTCCCCCACTGTAGAGCGTGTGCATGTGCACATCTTGTTACCGGGTGGACCGTTTTTTTTTCCAAATCAGCCAAATCACTGAATGCTCCTTTAACCACTTAAATCATGCATAATAGTGAAAATAGGTAGATGAATGTTGGTTTTTGCCGAATGTTCCCCTATTTTTAAGACATGCCGACAATAAAGATGCAAGGCTGCTGCGGTATAACAACCCAGATTGTGTGGTGGTGGTGTGCAGTACCCCCCCGTGGCCACCGGGCGTCGCCAGTGTACACTTTAAATTTCAGCACGTGGCGCTCGTAGTTTTCGTCGAAAACAAAGTATTGCATTGTGGGTTTTTTTAAATTTCATTTAAATTATTTATATTTTAGGCCAGGGGCATGTCATGTGGTCCCTGTGAAGTGAGCGGTGCAACTGTTCTCTACAGTAGAGAACAGTTGCACCGCTCACTTCACAGGGGTGTGATTTTTATTATTACAGTAGAAGTTTACAGACCAAACTGTAAATAAAAGGTTTACATGACTTTCTGCCTCAGTCCGTATATAGCGACCTGTATTGAATAAGCAGAGAACAGAATATGGGACAGAGTTGCACCACTCACTTCACATGGGTGTGATTTTTATTATTACTACAGTAGAAGTTTTTTTCTTATGAAAGCAGAGAGTCTTCTGTTTCATACGGTATATAGTATTTATATGTCGCTATAGGCCTTATTTTGTGAATATTGAGTTCGGGTCCATGTCTTCTCTGCAGTTATATCTGGTGGGCGCAATGTGCATCCACCCAGTAACCAATTTATGACAGACTGTACATGGGATCAATGTTTACTCTTTTCCTCGTAAAAGTACACATTCAGGGCTTTCATTCGGTGTATAGGATGTATAGCATATGTATTGTGTTTATTGTTATATCTGCCTGTCAATGTCTGACTATAAACCTTCATAACTATGCTTTCTTTTTGATGATGATGATGATTGCCGCCTCGCCTAATCTATCTCACTGCTTTCATTGTTTTGATCGCAGTAACATTGGGGGGGGGGGGGTCATGGGCACATTGGGCAGCAAAAGTCTTGATCCGTACGGCTATAAAAAGTCCCATTCCACCGTTCGGTTCAGAACTATAGTATAACGGTGAGACGCGTTGTCATCAGCTGATTTTGTTTTTCAAGCTAGTGTAGGGGAACATGCCTGGGCATGCTAGCCTGGCACGGCCAGACTCATAGCGAGGGTTCACTGATGTTTCCTCCGGGGAAGAATCTTCAGTGAATCCCCGCTATGAGGCTGGCCAAGCCAGGCTATGGGCATGCAGCTTGGGGGCGATGGAGGGGGGAAAAAGCGTCACCCGGCTGTGATGTCGACGAGAAGGAAAAAATGACTTCCACAGATGACAACACCACGGTTTAGGTCGCGGAAAAGTTCGTTATACATTACACCCGGGTCGCTTACGTCCCCGACGCGTTCATTGCGGTCTTATCACTACAATTATAATGAATAAAAAAGCGTTACAATCACACGTCTGAGCGATCTCCGATTATGACGGCTCTGCATGGCGATACGTGATCCACCAACGGAACACTGTCTTGTCGTGGCGGCCTCTCGATACTGTGGTTAGTTCGTAGTATTGTAGGCTCGGGGATCGTTTGGTCGCTACAGTATGAAGAAGGAAACATGCATCTGTCCATGTGTGTTGCAGACTATGCATTGCAATGCCGATCTGGTGCATATGTGTCTAGGCAGCGTTCCGTTCAGCGTTCATCATGTTTTTTTCCGAGAGACAGAGGAGAGCATGTACCCCCTCGCAAGATCCTCCTCCTGGAGAAACAGGAGGGGAGGGGGGAATCAAATGTCCGAGGTGGAAAGCCTGGTGAGGCGAGGTTAGGTGAAATTTGATTCTTTTCACACACGGGCTACATCGGCATGGGGGCATCCATTACACTGGCTTCTACACGCCCAGGATGAAGTATTGTCCAAAAGACGAAGTTTATTGATATGAGAACGGATTGCATGGCTCCCCCCTCCCCTCCTGTTTTCAGGAGGGGAGGGGGGGTTTTTTGTTTTGTTTTTTTTTCTGATCACGTGAGCGGGACTAAGCAGCAATGATAGGGCGATGGTTCTTCATTGTCCGGGTGGGTAAAAAGATGAATGAAAGTATGCTATAAAAAAGTGATTGAAACGTATTGATACGTGATCCGCACCCGACGTTTGATTAATTGATAACGTATTGATACGCGATTCGCGTCGGCTGTGTTAAGCTAAAATAATTATGACCGGGGACCTCAAAATCATTGTTTTAATTCATGGCCTTCATGACCTGGCACTTGGCCTTGCCCCTAAAAGGATGAAATTCCAGGCCTGCATAGAAACATATTAACAACATAGTAACGGTCACCCTGTTGGGACAACATCGGTGTGGCTTTACAATGTTTATAAAGCTCTCAGTGCTAATTGATAAGGTCAAAGGTCAAATAACTTACTGCATCATGACGACGATGTTGTGAACCTTGATGCTCTGCAGAGTGCAGTAGTCACTGGAAAACAATACATGTAAACATATTACCATATAGAACTAACTATATACTAACTATAGTATAAACATATTACCATCTAGAACTAACTATATACTAACTATAAACATATTACCATCTAGAACTAACTATATACTAACTATAAACATATTACCATATAGAACTAACTATAGTATAAACATATTAACATCTAGAACTAACTATATACTAACTATAGTATAAACATATTACCATCTAGAACTAACTATATACTAACTATAGTATAAACATATTACCATCTAGAACTAACTATATACTAACTATAAACATATTACCATATAGAACTAACTATATACTAACTATAAACATATTACCATCTAGAACTAACTATATACTAACTATAAACATATTACCATCTAGAACTAACTATATACTAACTATAAACATATTACCATATAGAACTAACTATATACTAACTATAGTATAAACATATTACCATCTAGAACTAACTATATACTAACTATAAACATATTACCATCTAGAACTAACTATATACTAACTATAAACATATTACCATATAGAACTAACTATAGTATAAACATATTAACATCTAGAACTAACTATATACTAACTATAACTAACGATGTTGTGAACCTTGATGCTCTGCAGAGTGCAGTAGTCACTGGAAAACAATACATGTAAACATATTACCATATAGAACTAACTATATACTAACTATAAACATATTACCATCTAGAACTAACTATATACTAACTATAACTAACGATAACTAAGAGTGCAGCAGTCACTGGAAAACAATACAAACATTTTAACGTTAACCCACTTGACCTGAGGACGATTCTACAAATGCCTGTTTTCTGAAAACCCCATGTTTCTATGTCAGTGGTTCTCAAACTATTTAATGTCAAGGACCCTCAAAAATATATGTAATTGGCCACCGAAACCCATCTGAAAATATGATGTTCCAGGGACCCCCCAGAAGATTTGAGTTAAAAACGCTCACCCTGGAAGATTTGCACATTTTCAATTTTTTTCAATCTACAAGCTCGTAGCGCGGCACTTAAATCTGCTATTTTTCTTTGTATCTGATATTTTTCTAAAGTATAACATAATGCTTAAAACACCAAAAGGTGTTCCCGCACAAAATGGGTTAACATTAAAAACATTTTAACTTAAAAGGCGTGCAGTGCAGTAGTCACTGGAAAACATTCAATAATACTATTACTACCTCGGCTCGCTCTACCTGGACCGTTCTCTCTCTATAGAAGCCTTTATATTCATTACTACCTCGCTCTACCTGGACCGTTCTCTCTCTATAGAAGCCTTTATATTCATTACTACCTCGCTCTACCTGGACCGTTCTCTCTCTATAGAAGCCTTTATATTCACTACTACCTCGCTCTACCTGGACCGTTCTCTCTCTATAGAAGCCTTTATATTCACTACTACCTCGCTCTACCTGGACCGTTCTCTCTATAGAAGCCTTTATATTCATTACTACCTCGCTCTACCTGGACCGTTCTCTCTCTATAGAAGCCTTTATATTCATTACTACCTCGCTCTACCTGGACCGTTCTCTCTCTATAGAAGCCTTTATATTCATTACTACCTCGCTCTACCTGGACCGTTCTCTCTCTATAGAAGCCTTTATATTCATTACTACCTCGCTCTACCTGGACCGTTCTCTCTCTATAGAAGCCTTTATATTCATTACTACCTCGCTCTACCTGGACCGTTCTCTCTATAGAAGCCTTTATATTCATTACTACCTCGCTCTACCTGGACCGTTCTCTCTATAGAAGCCTTTATATTCATTACTACCTCGCTCTACCTGGACCGTTCTCTCTCTATAGAAGCCTTTATATTCATTACTACCTCGCTCTACCTGGACCGTTCTCTCTCTATAGAAGCCTTTATATTCATTACTACCTCGCTCTACCTGGACCGTTCTCTCTATAGAAGCCTTTATATTCATTACTACCTCGCTCTACCTGGACCGTTCTCTCTATAGAAGCCTTTATATTCATTACTACCTCGCTCTACCTGGACCGTTCTCTCTCTATAGAAGCCTTTATATTCACTACTACCTCGCTCTACCTGGACCGTTCTCTCTATAGAAGCCTTTATATTCATTACTACCTCGCTCTACCTGGACCGTTCTCTCTCTATAGAAGCCTTTATATTCATTACTACCTCGCTCTACCTGGACCGTTCTCTCTCTATAGAAGCCTTTATATTCATTACTACCTCGCTCTACCTGGACCGTTCTCTCTCTATAGAAGCCTTTATATTCATTACTACCTCGCTCTACCTGGACCGTTCTCTCTCTATAGAAGCCTTTATATTCATTACTACCTCGCTCTACCTGGACCGTTCTCTCTATAGAAGCCTTTATATTCACTACTACCTCGCTCTACCTGGACCGTTCTCTCTATAGAAGCCTTTATATTCATTACTACCTCGCTCTACCTGGACCGTTCTCTCTCTATAGAAGCCTTTATATTCATACTGAAGGAATTAGGAGGACAGATCATCGCTGTTCTCATCAAAGCCAGGGTTGTGAGTTGTGGGACATTTGGTATATATATATTAAAAAAAATATGTAATGGCCTAAAATATTGTCTATATTCATACAATCCACCTGCTGACCGGCTGTCGGTATTGAACGACTTTTTTGATTAGTAACGCCCGACGCCCAGGATGAAGTATTGTCCAAAAGACGAAGTTTATTGATATGAGAACGGATTGCATGGCTCCACAGCCTGGGAGCGCCTGTTTGACTGTGTTTGGGGTGAGCGGTGAGTCTCTTACCACCGCGGCTCAGTGACGTCATGTTGTAGTTTTAGTAAAAACAGAGAGATGTGTTTGGGTGAGCGGTGAGTCTCTTACCACCTCGGCTCAGTGACGTCATGTTGTAGTTTTAGTAAAAACAGAGAGGTGTTTGGGTGAGCGGTGAGTCTCTTACCACCGCAGCTCAGTGACGTCATGTTGTAGTTTTAGTAAAAACAGAGAGATGTGTTTGGGTGAGCGGTGAGTCTCTTACCACCGCGGCTCAGTGACGTCATGTTGTAGTTTTAGTAAAAACAGAGATGTGTTTGGGTGAGCGGTGAGTCTCTTACCACCGCGGCTCAGTGATGTCATGTTGTAGTTTTAGTAAAAACAGAGAGGTGTGTTTGGGTGAGCGGTGAGTCTCTTACCACCGCAGCTCAGTGACGTCATGTTGTAGTTTTAGTAAAAACAGAGAGATGTGTTTGGGTGAGCGGTGAGTCTCTTACCACCGCGGCTCAGTGACGTCATGTTGTAGTTTTAGTAAAAACAGAGGTGTGTTTGGGTGAGTGGTGAGTCTCTTACCACCGCGGCTCAGTGACGTCATGTTGTAGTTTTAGTAAAAACAGAAGAGCAGTACTTCACATAATGTACACACAATGTTAATGTACAGTACAGTACTTACTACATGTAGCTCATCTCGTCTGCTATGACCGTTGGAACAGTGTAATCAACCTGTCAATCAAAACAACACAGTCAGTGAAGAACCTTATTAGGACTAGAACTAGTCTGACAGTCTGGAGCAACGGAAGCTCTGATCATGAGTAAAAAATAAATTCTTCCGTCATACAGTCTGGAGCAACGGAAGCTCTGATCATGAGTAAAATATAAATGCTTCCGTCGTACAGTCTGGAGCGACGGAAGCTCTGATCATGAGTA
>NW_027638136.1:460000-462500 GCF_951216825.1 Electrona antarctica | reverse complement strand
AGGCTAACTCACTGTGATGTTGAGGTAGACGATGCGTTTCTCCTGGTCGAAGCTAACAGGCTAACATGCTAACAGGCTAACTCACTGTGATGTTGAGGTAGACGATGTGTTTCTCTTGGTCGAAGCTAGCAGGCTAACATGCTAACAGGCTAACTCACTGTGATGTTGAGGTAGACGATGCGTTTCTCCTGGTCGTAGCTAACAGGCTAACATGCTAACAGGCTAACTCACTGTGATGTTGAGGTAGACGATGCGTTTCTCCTGGTCGTAGCTAACAGGCTAAAATGCTAACATGCTAACATGCTAACTCACTGTGATGTTGAGGTAGACGATGCGTTTCTCCTGGTCGTAGCTAACAGGCTAAAATGCTAACATGCTAACATGCTAACTCACTGTGATGTTGAGGTAGACGATGCGTTTCTCCTGGTCGTAGCTAACAGGCTAAAATGCTAACATGCTAACATGCTAACTCACTGTAATGTTGAGGTAGACGATGCGTTTCTCCTGGTCGTAGCTAACGTACACAGACTTGACGCCGACGTACGACACGTCGATGGTCCGCGGGAACAGGAAGAACACCGCCAGGCTGGACAGCAGCAGACACAGCGCCACGGAGGCCGTCACATACAGCTTCCTGTTACCATATATAGACACATACAGCTTCCTGTTACCATATATAGACACATACAGCTTCCTGTTACCATATATAGACACATACAGCTTCCTGTTACCATATATAGACACATACAGCTTCCTGTTACCATATATAGACACATACAGCTTCCTGTTACCATATATAGACACATACAGCTTCCTGTTACCATATATAGACACATACAGCTTTCTGTTACCAAATATAGACAAACAGCTTCCTGTTACCATATACAGACACATACAGCTTCCTGTTACCATATATAGACACATACAGCTTCCTGTTACCATATATAGACACATACAGCTTCCTGTTACCATATATAGACACATACAGCTTCCTGTTACCATATATAGACACATACAGCTTCCTGTTACCATATATAGACACATACAGCTTCCTGTTACCATATATAGACACATACAGCTTTCTGTTACCAAATATAGACAAACAGCTTCCTGTTACCATATACAGACACATACAGCTTCCTGTTACCATATATAGACACATACAGCTTCCTGTTACCATATATAGACACATACAGCTTCCTGTTACCATATATAGACACATACAGCTTCCTGTTACCATATATATGTAAACAAACAAAAAAAGTATTGTCATAAAAAACCATGCAATGTTCACCCAGGGTGGGCAGCATAAAGCCGCGTTCACACCAAGGAAGCTAGAAGCAGCTTCTTGCTTCGTGGGCCCATGTTATCTCTATGCAGACCAGCTTTTTCGTTTTGAAGCTTGGAATGATTTTTATTAGCGTGCTTTTTTTCTCCTTAAAACTCATCTTTGACACAGCTTTTAAAAGCTGGGTTCTGGCTTCAGCTTCTAGAAGCTGCTTCTAGCCAATCAGAGCACAGCGTGGTTTGAGGAGGTGGAGTTTAGCTCATTTGACAAGAGCAGAAACCCTCCGCAAAAGCTGAACGCACCGACATCGCACTTTTTAAATAAGGGCTGTATGTGTAATATGAAGGAATGTAATATGAAGGAATATTTGGCAAGACTAGGCATGCCACGGTATGAGATTTTACAGTACGGTACGGTGCCGGTATTGAAAACCTATACCTCGGTATTCCACGGTATTTATATTAAAAAAAAAAAAATTAAAAAAAGATTGCCCCCCCCCCCCCACCACCTATGTCTAGTGACTACCCCCACCTCCTTATAAGCCCTTCTTTGTTCCCCAGCCTGTAGGCCTACATATCTTATTTTTAAATTTTTACCTTTTATGATAATTTTAATTTTGTTATTTGTCATGTGACTTGTCATGATTATGAATTGATTACCCAGGACCGAATGGAAACAAGACTGCAAGGACTTTTTTCAGTGATACCTTTGGACATGTGTTTGACTGTACCCTATACTGATTACATTTCTGCCAATAAAGTATTCAATCAATGAATCAATAGCTATTCCCCACTGTATTTCACTGTACTATGGCTCCCCCTAATGTCCGTTTTGTACCCTGCACGCTGGAGCAGAGGTAGTCTGCGCATGCTCACAACTGCATGCCTCTGTGTTGTTGACACTTGACAGTTCACACTTTTAGTTTAGTACATGTGGAAATATGGAATATACAACTGGATCTGGGTGTCTTTCAGCAACACTAACTCAAAGGTAGGAAGCAACTTTTCAATCTACTGCAGCTGTGTGGTGAAAATAAATGTTTTGCCTTAGTCTGGGAGTGGAGTTGCACTGCATGCGCGCAGCATGCACCGCCCACCAACGCTGTATTAAAATACCGTAAGCTCGGAAATCTCACGGTATCAACACCGTGGCTGTTCCTGTCGCGGTATTACCGAAATTCGGTAAACCGCGGCATGCCTAGGCAAGACCATA
>NW_027638136.1:425000-457500 GCF_951216825.1 Electrona antarctica | reverse complement strand
GGTGTGGTGTGGTGTGGTGTGGTGTGGTAGTGGTGTGGTGTGGTGTGGTGTGGTGTGGTGTGGTGTGGTGTGGTGTGGTGTGGTGTGGTGTGGTGTGGTGTGGTGTGGTGTGGTAGTGGTGAGTCAGTAGTAGCTAGCTGCATGTACATGTTGAAACTTGGGCACCGTCTATCATACCTTTAAAAATCACACCTGTGTGAACTGAGTGGTGTAAGGTTTTATATAGCATGATCAGCTGTGGTCTGACGTAATGTCTGACGTAATGAAATCACACCCGGATGTGATTTCACAACTGGCTCTTTTTGTGCAGAAAAAATGACCATGGTTGCTACGGTCATCCAGTTCACCCGGGTGTGATTTAATTACGTCAGAAATTATTTTGAACATAGCAACCATGCTCATTTTTTTCTGCACACAAAAGCCAGTTGTAGGAGTGGTTTACACCACTCAAAAAATAATGAATAGCCTTTATATCAGTTGTATCATAATTGTGAACATCCCTGATCCAACCTAAAATGAGGACTATAAATGATAATTTGCAGTGTGATGATGATCACCTCTCCCCAAGGCTCAACACTTCTTTCTACTCAGGAGCCTCCGACGTCTCATCAGAAGATCCATGGTGACATATGAGGGTTTACTTAAACCCCTCTATTTATGCAATATGTTGCCCGTGTTTTGTGATAGGCCTGTCGATGAACCTCACAGCAAAAGTTGAAAGACAGTAGATGAATAGATAGCCTATATTTATAGATAGATAGACCACAATCCCTGCGTGTGTGTGTGTGTGTGATATAATAGCCCTATATTAACTATTATTGTTAATGTTAAGTAGCCTAAACAATCTCTCTCTCACACACACACACACACACACACACACACACACACACACACACACACACACACACACACACACACACACACACACACACACACACACACACACACACACACACACACACACACACACACACACACACACACACACACACACACACACACACACACACACGACTCGGTGATATTGATTATTTTAGTAAAAAAAGTATGTCTACTATAGTGGCCCAAGTTTCACATCATCTGCTAATTAAAAGCAAACATGCGCTAAACGGGGAGGGAGGGGTGGTGGAGCACCGTGGAGGAGCCCACGGCATACAGGGAAGCCGAGGGTCAGTGACAGACCGACAGCGCCGCGAATAGGGTCTCCCTTCCCCTGGAGACTTGAGACTGAATGTCCGGAACCCACACGTAAACACAAGCTGTTTAATTGCTTCCATGACGTGCTGAATATATAAAATTGTATTTCTTTCCATAAATATGGCATGCTCTTGCTAAATCAACATTAACATTACATACAGAGCCGCTATTTAAAATATATATAATTTAATTCGATCTCAGTGCTCGGGTTTCGCTCGTGGCCTGGGGGAGAGGACACGACAGCGAAGTGGAGCAGAGGCTGTTTTCAACCCCAAGGTGAGCACATGAGCCGGGGTAGACGAGAGAGAATCAAGACCGGTCCGTTGTCTCGTTCGGTTATTTACAAACATGTTTACCAAGATTATATTATTTATTTATCCATAAATAGGTTATGATGTAACTAAATATATAATTATTTCTCCTCTACAGCCGCTATTTTACATTTTAGACTTTAAAATGCGCGTCTGCTCGGACTGCCTATTTTCTGTCTCGTCTCAAGGCCAGTCCAGGCCGCTTGACTGACAGGTACCTTCCACTTTCTAAAAAAAAGCTGCTTCGAAATAATTTTAGCTTTGCTTTATTTTTCTACCTTCGTAGGTGTGAACGTAGCGTAAGCCTTGGCTTCAGCCTACGCCTTTTATAAGTGGATCCAACCGCATGTATGTAGATTTATGTATGTATGTATATATGTATATGCATATGTATGTATGTGCTTCCTTTGTTCTTTTAAAAACACCAAATAAACTTACCTTACCTTATATAGACATACAGCTTAAGAGGGATCCGGTAAGGATCCGGAACCGTTAAGAGGGATCCGGTAAGGATCCGGATCCGTTAAAACCCTAACCAATCCCAACCCTAGGTGGAACGTGTGTCGAATTTGAAGTCTGTTCTCCAGTTACGTGTATTACAGACGTACGTACGTACGTCCGTACGGACGGACGGACGTACGGACGTACGGACGTACACACACAGACTTGGTGCATTTATCGATAGACTAGAGCTCATGAGCCTGACATCTGCCAATCAATCATGAGCCTGACATCTGTCAATCAATCATGAGCCTGACATCTGTCAATCAATCATGAGCCTGACATCTGTCAATCAATCATGAGCCTGACATCTGTCAATCAATCATGAGCCTGACATCTGTCAATCAATCATGAGCCTGACATCTGCCAATCAATCATGAGCCTGACATCTGTCAATCAATCATGAGCCTGACATGTGTCTACACTAGAGCACATGATGTCTAAATGACATTTTAACACTGCAAGGTCGTCAAGGTCAAGGTGAAGGTTACGTACGTGCGTCGGGGCCTCAGTCTCTGGTCGCTGTAAGGAATCAGAGCCACCAGTTGATTCTCCTGACCTGAAAAATACATGAAAACATAAATATATACGTCACAAGAGCAGCTATACTGTAGATCAATAAATAAATATATACGTCACAAGAGCAGCTATACTGTAGATCAATAAATAAATATATACGTCACAAGAGCAGCTATACTGTAGATCAATAAATAAATATATACGTCACAAGAGCAGCTATACTGTAGATCAATAATACATATATACGTCACAAGAGCAGCTATACTGTAGATCAATAATACATATATACGTCACAAGAGCAGCTATAGTGTAGATCAATAATACATATATATACGTCACAAGAGCAGCTATACTGTAGATCAATAATACATATATACGTCACAAGAGCAGCTATACTGTCAGATATTTCTATCAACAATTACTAATTATTAAATCACGGGTTGTGAAAGATCTCCCTTTAACCCATTTTGACCTGAGATCAGATTCTACAAAATGTCTTCTACATCCTGACAGTTTTCTGAAAAAGCTATGTTTCTATGTCAGTCGTTCTTCGATTTTTCAAAAATAGCAGACCTACAACCTCATAGCGCGCCACTCGGTGGCGCGCTACGAGCTTGTAGATCTGCTATTTTTCAATAGCTAAAGCATAACACAATGCTAACACCAGAATGGGTTAAAACACAATTGACTAATTGACTATTGAATTAAACAGCCTAAATAAGCCAGCAGCAAAAACACAGTCAGAAACAAAGCTGGAGTTATTAGTTATTATATATTATTATTATAGTTATTATAAGCCATTTATCTTAAGTCAAGCCAGGTTAGACGGCGCTTTGAATAATGAATGAACCGGAGCGAATGTCCGTGTCTCACGCACACTTTGAGGATGGAGAGGGCCACTATATTTCCACACTCACTCCAGAGGGCCACTATAGTTCCACACTCTCTCCAGAGGGCCACTATAGTTCCACACTCACTCCAGAGGGCCACTATAGTTACACACTCACTCCAGAGGGCCACTATAGTTCCACACTCACTCCAGACTGCTACTATAGTTCCACACTCACTCCAGAGGGCCACTATAGTTCCACACTCACTCCAGAGGGCCTCTATAGTTCCACACTCACTCCAGATAGTCCGTGAGCCAGGGGGGTACCATCTGGCTGAATAAGGCTCATAGTGATTTTTGTGAAGGTATACATGTCTAGAGTTAGAAAATATGTGATAGCATTGCACCCGTGGTAGCTTTATGAGTGCTATCATGCATTTTATTTTATAACACTAGGCGAAAATTGCATGGATCAATATGGGAAAAAAAATAGTAATACACCCCCCAAAAATGATAGAAAAGGTTTTTCCAATTGGTTCTGGTACCTCTAGGCATGCTTAAGAATATACTGAAAATATAGGAAAATATATGTTCTGGAAAGGCGTAATTTTCAAGATGGCGTCCAATATGGCTGCCAGGAGCTTAAAATGGCTATAACATCATTATTTGGGGGTTTAGGACTAAAGGAATGTGGCTGAATCAGTGAAAGTGATCAGTTAATTATAGGGATGTGCCGATGAGACATTTTGGCCGATATCGATATCCGATATAATTAATTGCTGTTATGGCCGATAACCAATATTACCAATGTCGATCTCATTCTGTATTGAAAGATTATAATTTTGTCTATTCTGAAAAATACATGTAACAGGGTGTCTGCACTGCAGGCTTAGGCAAGTCACATCTAACTTAAATACCTTTATAATATTGTGAGCTTGTAGATCTGTTCAAACTGTTACTTTGGGCTTGTTTATCTGTAAAGATCATTAATTTCATTATTTTCATTTTTTTATTTATTCCAAACATGTTAAAATATAAATGAGAAAAGACAAAGGAAATAAACGTCCAAAAATAATAATAATAATGATCTTTCATAATCCTTAACTTATGTTTATGTTCGAAAGTCGGGCAGATACTGGCACTGAGGAGGATATTGGAAGGGGTATGGGAGCACAACCTGTCAGCGGTGATCACATTCATTGACTTCCAAAAGGCTTTCGACACCATCCACCGGGGGAAACTCATGAGTATTCTACGTGCCTACGGAGTTCCAGAAAAGTTGGTCCAGATGATAGAGTCAAGCTACAGCCAGACTCGAGCCAAGGTCCAAGTTCGGCCTCAAGCTCAATACCAAGAAAACAAAGGTAATGACAGTCAACACAGAGGACAAAACCATTGCCACTGCAGACGGGACGGTGCTCGAGCGAGTCGAGGACTTCAAGGACCTCGGGGCCTGGACTGCCTCAACTGAAAAGGATCTGAAGGTTCGGAGAGCACTTGCCTGGAAAGCCTTGCACGGGATGAGGAGAGTGTGGAAATCAGACATGGGAGAAGACCTTAAGAGGCGGCTGTTCATAGATACTGTCGAGACATGGACCCTCACAGTACAACAGGAAAAATCCCTGGATGGAGTCTACACAAGAATGCTACGAATGGCACTAGGTGTCACATCAGAAATGTGGACCTCTTCTATGGGGACCTACCACGGGTCACGGACAAAGTCAGAGAGAGAAGGATGAGGCTGGCAGGGCACTGCGTCAGGTACCCAGAACTTGAGGCAAGTAAATTGACTATGGGAGCCAAACCCAGGGCAAAGCCAAGGGGGGGAAAGAAGCGTACCACCTATGTAGACGTGCTGCGGCGCTGCAGAGCTCAATAACCTGATTTTGGATAGGACATTGTGGAGGGTAGCGATCCAGGAATCCCGAGTTGGTGTTGGCTAGACCTCACTCTCGCAGTTACTATGTTCGAAAAAGGAGTAGGGAAAAGTTTATTGAAAAACGTAATCGGTCTGATTAATCAAACCGATGCCGATTAATCTAAAAACAACTCAAATCGTCCGATACCGATGTGTTTGCCGATTAATCTCCCATCACTAGTTAATTATGTATTGCCAAATCCAAAATGGTGTCCATACCACACCCAAAGTGATGTTCTATTGTACTGCATTATGTAAAAACATTACAATTACAAAATGAACAGAATAACTGTCACATAAAATCAATTTCTTATAAGTAGGTCAATCTTATGTGCTAAAGGTCAGGTCAATGTCTGTCTCATAAGCAGGTGTGTCCAAGCATGCAGCAGATACAGTATGGTCACTGGTTGACATGCACAGTATTCACCTTACCATTGATATGCAGCTGTTTGTTGTTGTAACCTACAGCAGGGGTATTCAACTAGATTGAACTGTAGAATGATGGTGTGTGGGGGCCGCACAGCGTGCACGCTTTACTGAAAATGTGGGGGTTCTCAAAATGCATTTGTGCTCAAACACAAAGATGTATACATTTGTGCACAGTAATGAGCAGGATAATATGACTATACAGCTATATGTTACCATAGAATAGATGTAGACCTATTTGACAGTGCATAAACATAATTGCCTTGACATTAACGACCTTCAATGGGACAGTCCTGTGCAACCTCATATCCATGTGCAAAGGCAAGATCAGAGCACAAAATACTTTGCTGGCAGGGAACTTCCCAGACTACCCTGATGTGCTGGGTGAGTTGGGTGTCACAATGTAACAATCTGTTGCTGCTGTTGTACCACGACAGTTGTACTCATATACAAGTGGAATGTGGCAGACCACCAAGCTCAATTTGAAAGTTCAGGTGATGTCACACAATTTGGATGGGAGATCCACATTTTGCTAAGGGTGACCTGACACCTGATGAGATGTTGAAGCTACAAATGAGAAGTGATGTTGATAATAAAGAGACGATGAGGTAGATCAGGATTTGGGTAAGATATTGCTGCCAATCAGGAGGGCTAGGGGGATGTGGTGGGTTGATTTTATGTTCCTGATTATGAGTTGAAGCTTACAGATATTGAATGTAGTTGCATTATCATATTTTCTTATGCTATTATTACAAATGTATAAGTATAAGTTGTTATAGAAATAGAAATAGTTGTTTCTGTTTCATTGACCAGACCTTTAACATGTGAGATTGACCTGATATAAAGGCCTTTTTTGATTATGCCAATTACCAAAGTTTGGGCAACCAAGCTAAAATTGTCCCCAAATACAAATCAACAACAAAAACGTAATATGAAACAGCATTATTAGGTTTGGTATTGAACAGATAGAAGTGTCAAATGGACTAAAAGGTGATGTAATGGTGAACGGAAAGTTATCTTATGCATTACTTACACTGTACACTTACACTATATTTAGTTTATTGAATTTCATAAAACATTTCATTAGAATTTATGTTCTAAGATGGTTTTAAATATTTACAGTTATTTACAGAGGGAACCTTTGTGCTGCATCTTTCATGAAAACAGAAGTACGTCTCATGTAATATATAGTCCCTATATGTTGTCTCTCCTGTAATAGATAACATTTCTAGATGTGCTAATTTTAACAACTTTTCAGAGAAATATATAGTCTGAGCTGTATCCCAACCATTCTTCAAAGATATATGATCAATAATAGGAGAGAACCATCAGTTTGAAGTAGAATGCTCCATTCGGATTTTGAAAATTGAGTTTTGGCATGTGGTTATAAATGGAGTGATAACACACAGAAAGCTACCACAGATGCAATGCTATCACATTTTTCCTAGCACTAGGGATGTATACCTTCCCAAAAATCACTATGAGACTTATTCACCCCATCGGTACAGATGACCCCAGATTTGGGGTCCTGGCTCACGGCCTAAGAGGGCCACTATAGTTCCACACTCACTCCAGAGGGCCACTATAGTTCCACACTCACTCCAGAGGGCCACTATAGTTACACACTCACTCCAGAGGGCCACTATAGTTACACAATCACTCCAGAGGGCCACTATAGTTCCACACTCACTCCAGAGGGCCACTATAGTTCCACACTCTCTCCAGAGGGCCACTATAGTTCCACACTCACTCCAGAGGGCCACTATAGTTCCACACTCACTCCAGAGGGCCACTATAGTTCCACACTCTCTCCAGAGGGCCACTATAGTTCCACACTCACTCCAGAGGGCCACTATAGTTCCACACTCACTCCAGAGGGCCACTATAGTTCCACACTCACTCCAGAGGGCCACTATAGTTCCACACTCACTCCAGAGGACCATTATAGTTCCACACTCACTCCAGAGGGCCACTATAGTTCCACACTCACTCCAGAGGGCCACTATAGTTCCACACTATAACTATAGTGGCCCTCTGGAGTGAGTGTGGAACTATAGTGGCCCTCTCCATCGTCAAAGTTTCCCACCCCTGGTTTCGGGTATAACATTACCTGACAGGGTTTAGGGTTTACCTCTAGGGATGCGTCCCGTACCCTGACAGGGTTAGGGGTTAGGGTTTAGGGTATTACCTCTAGGGATGCGTCCCGTACCCTGACAGGGTTTAGGGTTTAGGGTATTACCTCTAGGGATGCGTCCCGTACCCTGACAGGGTTTAGGGTATTACCTCTAGGGATGCGTCCCGTACCCTGACAGGGTTAGGGTTTAGGGTTTACCTCTAGGGATGCGTCCCGTACCCTGACAGGGTTAGGGTTTAGGGTTTACCTCTAGGGATGCGTCCCGTACCCTGACAGGTGGGACAGGTGACGCTGTCTCGTCCTGTGAACTCCACGTAGGGGAACGTGGACACGTCCCCGCCTCCCCCTCCCTTCCCGTCGTCGCCCTCTAGTGGAGACGTCAGGCTGTCCTCTCCGTCGTCATGGCGATGAGACGCTCTGGTGAGACGGGACAGAGACTTCCCCATGGTCACACCTGGAGACGCGCACATACACACGCACGCACGCACACACGCACGCACGCACGTACACACAGACACAGACACAGACAGACAGACAGACAGACAGACAGACAGACAGACAGACAGAGCTTGGTAAGATTGGACAATGACCTCAAAATCAAAATGTGCCTTGCATGGTTTCCTCTGCCTCTCCTACAGTACAGATCATGAGTTTGTAGATCTGCTATTTTCAAAAGATTATTATAATAATCTAAGTACATTCATGCCTTTATTTATTTATTACAGTCTTGATTTTGTCGACTGAAACTATGACGAAAAATGTTTGTTGACTACATTTGGAAACTAAGCTATGATGACTAAAACCAAGACTAAAATATAAATGACAATTTCGTCAACAAATAAAAACTAGACTAAAATGTTAGGAAGGGACTAGTGGACAAGACATCCAGTAGAAGTCATTTTACACTTGGTTGCATGCTGAAAATAGCTGATCTACAAGCTCACAACACGTCGCTGTGAGCTTGTAGATCTGCTATTTTCAGCGAGTGTAAAATCAGTCATTACGACGGCATCAAGGCCCGCCAAAATACATTTTAGTCGACTGAATCACCTGCAGATTTAGTCGACTAAACTCCTATGATATGATATTGATATTAAAATCAACTAAAACTAGACTTTAACACTAAATACATTCCAGGTGAACTAAATGAGAACTACACTATGTGACTAAAACTACAATCTAAATCAACACTGATTTTTATCAATTTCCTGTTGTTTAGTATATTATATAGTATAGTGTATAACATGGTGGACCAGTCTGTTGTAAACCAGTGTGATGCTCTATCAGTGGCCCCATGTACATGTACATACATCTATGTACATGCAGAACCAGTGTGATGCTCCATCAGTGGCCCCATGTACATGCAGAAATTCATTCGATCAGAATCAGAATAAAAATGCTCATGTAAACACCTCAATTGGAATAGAATATCCCATTCTGAATGAAATTTCATTCCGGTCTGGAGTATACCGTTTGAATCGGTATAGATCACCATATAAACACTTTATTCCGAATGCTACTGGGAGTTTGGAATACATGTATTATTTTACACATGTCTGCCCTTAGTAGACTATAGTGCTTTATGCCCATGTCCAAGCAGGGATGGTAGAAATGCGCTATTTTACCCATTAGAAAAATAAAAACACACCCGTTTTCTTACCCCATAATAAAATGCGCTATTTACAAACCCATCTGCGAATTACAGTGCCATTGCCAATTGCAGTGTATGGGTGTATGGATGCTGTGTTTTTTAGTTCTGGGTTGTTTTGGGTGGAGGTCGCGTGTGGTTGCAGGGACTGCGCTTCAAAATATATTTTTATTTTATTTTATCAGATAATAGCTGTTAGTGTTTGTCGGTTATTCATTTCTTAAGGGGTAACGGTTATGGGTTGGCCATCTCTATAGTCCAAAGTTATATTCCGAATGAATGCTTTGGTCATGTAAACAATTGAGGAATAGGAATACTTGTATTCAGGTTCCATGTAAACAGTTGGGTATGAATCTCTGTTCGGAATGAATTAATTCATTCTGAATACATTTTGTGCATGTAACTGAGGCCAGTGTGTCGTCCAACAGTAACAGTCTCTGTATGAGTTGAGCTTGAAATGTGTTAATAAATACTTCAATTAATCAGAGCTGTAAAACAACAACAATGGTAGTTAGCAGGTTAGCATGGTGAGCTAACTGTCAACATAACAGTGGTAGTTAGCAGGTTAGCATGGTGAGCTAACTGTCAACATAACAGTGGTAGTTAGCAGGTTAGCATGGTGAGCTAACTGTCAACATAAGTCAATCTACGTTCTATACATAATTATAAACACTGTAACAACACGACGCGCTCATTCATTCATTCATTCATTAAAAAGGTGATTAAAATAACATTCATCCATTACAGGTTATTACAATAAACGAACACAATAAGCTGTTATTGTTTATAAACAATAAATACCAGAACAGATAAACAGCTTGTTGTTGATGGAGGCGCTGCTTCACTGTTGCCAGACACAGTGACAGAAACAAGCATAACAGGTCTATGGAAACAAACCCTTCTATTCAGAGAACAGGCTGTGGTTCTCTGTGGACCCCCCCCCCCCCCCATTTGGGGGTCCTTGATATGAAAAGGTTTGACTGCGTTAGTAAATGGGCCATTTGAAAATAGCCGATCTAGAAGCTCACAAGCTTGTAGATCTGCTATTTTCAAAGACATTTTCAAAAATGTGGAATATCTTTTAAACATTTTAACAACAACAACAACAAGAAACTTGTATGGGGGTCCCTAGCTCCCTGCTTGGCATGAGGTGTTTTCAGATGGGGGTCCCTAGCTCCCTGCCTGGCATGTGTTTTCAGATGGGGGTCCCTAGCTCCCTGCTTGGCATGGGGTGTTTTCAGATGGGGGTCCCTAGCTCCCTGCTTGGCATGAGGTGTTTTCAGATGGGGGTCCCTAGCTCCCTGCTTGGCATGAGGTGCTTTCAGATGGGGGTCCCTATAGCTCCCTGCTTGGCATGAGGTGTTTTCAGATGGGGGTCCCTAACTCCCTGCCTGGCATGAGGTGTTTTCAGATGGGGGTCCCTAGCTCCCTGCTTGGCATGAGGTGTTTTCAGATGGGGGTCCCTAGCTCCCTGCTTGGCATGAGGTGTTTTCAGATAGGGGTCCCTATAGCTCCCTGCTTGGCATGAGGTGTTTTCAGATAGGGGTCCCTAGCTCCCTGCTTGGCATGAGGTGTTTTCAGATGGGGGTCCCTAGCTGTGTTTTCAGATGGGGGTCCCTAACTCCCTGCTTGGCATGAGGTGTTTTCAGATGGGGGTCCCTAGCTGTGTTTTCAGATGGGGTCCCTAACTCCCTGCTTGGCATGAGGTGTTTTCAGATGGGGGTCCCTATAGCTCCCTGCTTGGCATGAGGTGTTTTCAGATGGGGGTCCCTAACTCCCTGCCTGGCATGAGGTGTTTTCAGATGGGGGTCCCTAGCTCCCTGCTTGGCATGAGGTGTTTTCAGATGGGGGTCCCTAGCTCCCTGCTTGGCATGAGGTGTTTTCAGATAGGGGTCCCTATAGCTCCCTGCTTGGCATGAGGTGTTTTCAGATAGGGGTCCCTAGCTCCCTGCTTGGCATGAGGTGTTTTCAGATGGGGGTCCCTAGCTGTGTTTTCAGATGGGGGTCCCTAACTCCCTGCTTGGCATGAGGTGTTTTCAGATGGGGGTCCATAGCTCCCTGCTTGGCATGAGGTGTTTTCAGATGGGGGTCCCTAACTCCCTGCTTGGCATGAGGTGTTTTCAGATGGGGGTCCCTAGCTGTGTTTTCAGATGGGGGTCCCTAGCTCCCTGCTTGGCATGAGGTATTTTCAGATGGGGGTCCCTAGCCCCCTGCCTGGCATGAGGTGTTTTCAGATGGGGGTCCCTAACTCCCTGCTTGGCATGAGGTGTTTTCAGATGGGGGTCCCTAACTCCCTGCTTGGCATGAGGTGTTTTAAGATGGGGGTCCGGCGTCCGCAGACAAATCTATATTAATTTGGGGGTCCTTACTTGAAAATGAAACACTTCACTGGTTTAAACAACATTAGGAAACTATTTAAAGTTTAAACCAACTACATAATAATTATTTACAAGCAAACTTTACAGGAAAACAAGCCCAAGGTCGCTTATAATAAGCGGACATGGCAACACTGCTCCGATTATCTAAACTCCCAGTGTTGCCACGTTGTGTGACAGAAACAAGCAACCGGCGACTGTGGCTCAAGAGGTAGAGCAGGTCGTCCATTGATTGATTGATTGAAAAATGTATTAACAGTTTGCAGAATTACAGTACATTTCAAGCACAAACTCAATACAAAGGCTGTTAACTGTGAGTGGACGACCCAATTAAGCATTACACTTGTTTCCAATAGGGTCCACAATGTTCAATTCATCAAAAACATGTAGAGACGTACAAATAGACACTTCTATATAGACAAAGGACAGAACAGGAATTCATCATAAAGGAGGTAAAAAGGGAAAAGAAACATATACAGTGAGGGGGAAAAAAGGGGTGGGCGGTGGGGGGGATTCACGTTCAACATTTGTTTTCCTTGGAGGAGCTGCGTTGGGTCCCCAAGTCGGCTCCGTGGCCGTACCTTGAGTTGGCTGTGTGGCCGTGACCGTCTCTTGTGTTGTCCTTGCGTTGGGTCCCCAAGTCGGCTCAGTGGCCATACCTTGAGTTGGCTGTGTGGCCGCGACCGTCTCTTGTGTTGTCCTTGCGTCCGTGTTTGAGGGATTCCGATTTTACAGGGGCCAGTTTCGAATTGCAGCCGTCCGTAGGTGCCCTTTGAGAGAGGTTTTGAAGGAGTCAAGGGATTCGCATGTCTTAATGACTGTTGGTAGGGCGTTCCACATTTTGGTGGCATAGGAGCGAAAATAATTTAGTCCCTTGTTTGTGCCGAATCTGGGTTGTACATGGTTCGTTGCACTCCCTCTGGTGTTGTGGGTGTGGACTTCGTTAACATTAAGGAAGTATCTAGACAGGTACATGGGTATCTTGGTGGTGCATCGAATCTTGTGGACCAGACCCATTGCAAGATGCTGTACTCTGTCGTCGACCCTAAGCCATTCCAGCCTGTCGAAGTGGGCAGGGGTGAGGTGGGTTCTGGGGGCGAGGTCAAGTAGGAGCCTGACCAGTTTGTTTTGGGAAGTCTGGAGCCTGGTTTTAAGGGCTGTTTTTTTTAGGTGCTGTGGTACCAGGAGGTGCATGCATAGTCAAAGAAACCCTGTACAAGGGCTCCTGTTAAGGTCTTCAAGGTGTTTTTGTCGACCAGTGAGGAGATCCTGTAAAGGAATCTTGTTCTATGGTTGACCTTTTTGATTACGTTGGTGGCCATTTTATCACAAGAAAGATTAGCCTCCAGGATGGAACCTAGGTAGGTAATTTCATCTTTACGTGTGATAACATTGTCACCCACTCTAACCAAGAAGCCATTTGCCTTGCTGAGATTACTATTAGAGCCAAAGAGAATGGATTCAGTTTTTCCCAGGTGTAAAGATAGTTTGTTATCAGCGAGCCAGGTGCAGATTCTACCGAGTTCCGAGCTGAGGGCCTTTTCAACCTGCAGTTTGTTCCTGTCCGAGACTAGCAGTGCCGAGTCATCTGCGAACAGGAACAAGTTGCAGTCACAAGCTGAAGTCATGTCGTTAACATATATTAGGAACAGTAAAGGCCCTAGTATGCTCCCTTGTGGAACGCCACAGCTCACTGGGAGGGGGGGGGGACAGTGTTCCATTCACCTCCACCATCTGTTCTCTCCCCTCCAGGTAGGATTGCATCCAGCTCACTGATGTGCTATCGAAACCAATTGCTTTTAGCTTGTTAACCAGTATGGAGTGGTTCACGGTGTCAAAAGCCTTTTGGAGGTCCAGCATGACCATGCCGCAGTATTTGCCAGCATCCACCTCATGTTTGATGTGGTCGCTCAAATAGAGAAGGCATGTGTCAGTGGAGTGGGACGTTCTGAAGCCAGATTGGAACTCGTACATTAATTTATTAGTGGCAAGATACTTTTCAACCTGTTCATAGACTATTTTTTCCATCACTTTCGAGATGGAGCTTAGAATAGAAATAGGGCGGTAGTTGCCGGGGTCTAATTTACTCCCTTTCTTGTGCAAGGGGGTTACTTTGGCCAGTTTGAAATCTTGGGGGACCTGTCCCTGTTTGATGGAGAGGTTTACTATGTGGGTGATGATTGGAGCTATAGAGATGGCTGAGTCTCTGAGAAATTTGGAGGGAATATTGTCATGGAATATTGTCATGGCCTGTGGTCCAATGATCCATGGGTCGGCGGTTCGAATCCCGGCTCCTCCTGTCTACATGTCGAAGTGTCCTTGGGCAAGACACTGAACCCCAAATTGCTCCTGATGTGCTGGTTGGTACCTTGCATGGCTTCCACTGCAATCGGTGTATGAATGTGTGTGTGAATGGGTGAATTGATGCACAATCTATGTAAAGCGCCTTGGATAAAGGCGCTTTACATAAGGCACCATTTACCTTTTTTTTTATAATTATTTTTGTATTGGGTGGTTGAGTGGTTACATACATTCTTCAATACATATCAATACACATTTTCATAAGCAATGATCTTAGTCAAGGAGGAACAGGAAATGGTTTACATGACATTAGAGTTTTTTAAACATTTTGTATTTCATTAAGTTTATGGCTTCATCCACCCAATGGTTTTTTTATTTTATTTTCATTCACACCTCATTCTTACTAAAGCCGCATGCGCGCACGCACGCACGCACGCACGCACGCACGCACGCACGCACGCACGCACGCACACACACACACACACACACACACACACACACACACACACACACACACACACACACACACACACACACACACACACACACACACACACACACACACACACACACACACACACACACACACACTACCCACCCTGCCCTGCCCTATACACACACATGAGGGAGATGCGGGAAGAAACAAAAGGGAAGCGACACAAAACATCTCACACACACACACACACACACACACACACACACACACACACACACAGGTTCCTTAGGTTGTCCAGCACAGGTTGACTCAGCGGCTCCATTCCTCCTACAACGCCTCATAAATTGGACTCCACAGAGAGTTAAATTGGTTTTCTTTATGACTGTCCTCCACCATTGTCTTCTCAATATTCAAATAATATTTCATTAGTGATTTCCAATCTTGAAGGGAGGGTGCTTCTTTATTTTTCCAGTTTTGCAACAACATTTTTTGATATACTAAACATGAAAAGAGAATTGCACCATTTACCATGTATTTACCATTTAACCGGCGGGTCTGTGAAAACAAGGGTTCTATACATTCATCCATTCTCTACATTTTTTATAAAACAAACAAATCTTGTATCTGGGGGTCCCTGGGGGTCCCAGTGGGGGTAATTTTGGATCCTTGACATAAAAATATTTTAGAACAACGTTGTTTAAACAACATTAGGAAACAAAATCAACTTTTTGGCCCCCTGTTACCTCCCGACCTAGCTGATGCACCCCCTGTTACCTCCCGACCTAGCTGATGCACCCCCTGTTACCTCCCGGCCTAGCTGATGCACCCCCTGTTACCTCCCGACCTAGCTGATGCACCCCCTGTTACCTCCCGACCTAGCTGATGCACCCCCTGTTACCTCCCGACCTAGCTGATGCACCCCCTGTTACCTCCCGACCTAGCTGATGCACCCCCTGTTACCTCCCGACCTAGCTGATGCACCCCCTGTTACCTCCCGACCTAGCTGATGCACCCCCTGTTACCTCCCGACCTAGTTGATGCACCCCCTGTTACCTCCCGACCTAGCTGATGCACCCCCTGTTACCTCCCGACCTAGCTGATGCACCCCCTGTTACCTCCCGACCTAGCTGATGCACCCCCTGTTACCTCCCGACCTAGCTGATGCACCCCCTGTTACCTCCCGACCTAGCTGATGCACCCCCTGTTACCTCCCGACCTAGCTGATGCACCCCCTGTTACCTCCCGACCTAGCTGATGCACCCCCTGTTACCTCCCGACCTAGCTGATGCACCCCCTGTTACCTCCCGACCTAGCTGATGCACCCCCTGTTACCTCCCGACCTAGCTGATGCACCCCCTGTTACCTCCCGACCTAGCTGATGCACCCCCTGTTACCTCCCAACCTAGCTGACGCACCCCACCACATGGAAATATAAATTGCATACGCTATATAGAGACATATATATTTCCTATTTATCCACATAATATGTGGATAAATATATATTATATGCACATATATGAACCTGAATATATATATATATATATATATATATATATATATATATATATATATATATATATATATATATATATTCAGGTTCATATAGACCAGATGTCAGACCACCTAATGTTCTGATAGTCCAGATGTCATCTAATGTTCTGATAGTCCAGATGCCACCTAATGTTCTGATAGTCCAGATGTCAGACCACCTAATGTTCTGATAGTCCAGATGTCAGACCACCTAATGTTCTGATAGTCCAGATGTCAGACCACCTAATGTTCTGATAGTCCAGATGTCAGACCACCTAATGTTCTGATAGTCCATATGTCATCTAATGTTCTGATAGTCCAGATGTCAGACCACCTAATGTTCTGATAGTCCAGATGTCATCTAATGTTCTGATAGTCCAGATGTCAGACCACCTAATGTTCTGATAGTCCAGATGTCATCTAATGTTCTGATAGTCCAGATGTCACCTAATGTTCTGATAGTCCAGATGTCAGACCACCTAATGTTCTGATAGTCCAGATGTCAGACCACCTAATGTTCTGATAGTCCAGATGTCAGACCACCTAATGTTCTGATAGTCCAGATGTCAGACCACCTAATGTTCTAATAGTCCAGATGTCAGACCACCTAATGTTCTGATAGTCCAGATGTCATCTAATGTTCCGATAGTCCAGGTGTCAGACCACCTAATGTTCTGATAGTCCAGATGTCATCTAATGTTCTGATAGTCCAGATGTCAGACCACCTAATGTTCTGATAGTCCAGATGTCATCTAATGTTCTGATAGTCCAGATCTCATCTAATGTTCTGATAGTCCAGATGTCATCTAATGTTCTGATAGTCCAGATGTCAGACCACCTAATGTTCTGATAGTCCAGATGTCACCTAATGTTCTGATAGTCCAGATGTCACCTAATGTTCTGATAGTCCAGATGTCAGACCACCTAATGTTCTGATAGAGCCAAATGGTCGTCCTTTGAAATCCTTTGCATCACTTTGGACTTTTTCCAGAGTATTTATGTATTTAATAATTGTATTGTCTTCATTCTGACTTTATTCAGACACTTGATTTTGTTAACTGGAGCTACTATATGTAATGTTATAATGTTATATTATGTAATGTGTCTCTGAATCTGATAATATAACTTTAAATAGTAATCTAATTTTAATATAGTAAAATGTAATCTACTTTTAAACATCCTACGGTGTCTGTGTCTCACTTCTTTCAGCTTAAAAAAAGACTCAAGTTCACAGATTGTAGATCTGCTATGTTTGGTTAAAAGAAACTAGAGGGGGCACGGTGGCACAGTTGGTAGTGCTGTCGCCTCACAGCTAGAAGGTCCTGGGTTCAATTCCCGCTCGGGACGCTGTGGGTGCTGGCGGCGTGTTTCCTCCTCCGCGTCATCAGTGCCCATACCCGAGGCGGGGTTGGCGAAAGGGCCTTTCTGTGTGGAGTTTGCATGTTCTCCCCGTGTCTCCTAGGGTAGGTACCCTCACAAAAAACATGCAGTAATCCTGGTCTCTAAACTGCCTCCCCCTGGCCAGCTGGGGCGCCTGATGGAGGGGAAAGGAACTGGTTGGAATAACGTGTTCCTTCCACGCGCTACGTCCAACCAGGGAAACTCCCCCCTGTCAGGTGAAAAGGAGCAACTTGGACACTCAGGCATGAAGGAAGCATGAGTTAAAGTCCGTTGCTCTCCCCAGGTTGGCGGAGGGTGTGTAGAGCCCAGGATCACATTAGATAATTGACACAGGGGTGAAAAATGGGTTACAAAATCGTGGGATAAAAATTAAAGAAAAAAAAAAAGAAACTAGAGGGACATCATAGAGGGTATTCATATGACATCATCATCATACCCAGAAGTTATGCGGGGACGTCTACTGAGTGGCAAAAAAACTACTTTCTGGCCTTCACAGCCCATACATCCAATCAGAAAGGTCCTCTCTGATTGACAGCCCATACATCCAATCAGAAAAGTCCTCTGGTTTTCACAGCCCATACATCCAATCAGAAAAGTCCTCTCTGATTGACAGCCCATACATCCAATCAGAAAAGTCCTCTCTGATTGACAGCCCATACATCCAATCAGAAAAGTCCTCTCTGATTGACAGCCTATACATCCAATCAGAAAAGTCCTCTCTGATTGACAGCCCATACATCCAATCAGAAACGTCCTATCTGATTGACAGCCCATACATCCAATCAGAAATGTCCTATCTGATTGACAGCCCATACATCCAATCAGAAAAGTCCTATCTGATTGACAGCTCATTCATCCAATCAGAAACGTCCTCTCTGATTGCGTTAAACAACCCCTGGGGTTCAGTTGGTTCATAGAATACACAGAAACAACATATTGTGATGTCATCATGAGAGCTACAGAGCAGGCTAGTGATGTCATCATGAGAGCTACAGAGCAGGCTAGTGATGTCATCATGAGAGCTACAGAGCAGGCTAGTGATGTCATCATGAGAGCTACAGAGCAGGCTAGTGATGTCATCATGAGAGCTACAGAGCAGGCTAGTGATGTCATCGTGAGAGCTACAGAGCAGGCTAGTGATGTCATCGTGAGAGCTACAGAGCAGGCTAGTGATGTCATCATGGATTCACATTAATCAATTGCTTAATAAAAACACTGCAGTGTACAGAGTATTCTGTCTGTCTGTCTGTCTGTCTGTCTGTCTGTCTGTCTGTCTGTCTGTCTGTGCGTAAACATGCAGGGCTGTCACTGTGTGAGGGGAACCAAGTGGTGGAGACTTTCTTCATCTTGTTTAAATATAAATACTGCGAAATTAAACACATGCTTAAGCATAATCTATAAACTGTATAGCTAACATGGAATATGCAAAGTAGCATACTAATTTTATATGATGATCGGATAGCCTAATCCTAATCTATAGGAGTAGGCCTACAGATTATAAACTAATTAAGGATAATTTTGCGTTCCCGTCTCCATGTGCCCAAAACACACACAATGTGGAACACATTGATAAAGTTATATTTATCAATGTGGAACACATTGATAAAGTTATATTTATCAATGTGGAACACATTGATAAAGTTCTCTGCTGCGTTTCCAATTGCTGCAGCCTGCGGATGATGACAGCGCAGTGTGAACTTCTCCTTCCATTTGCTACCGAAGTATTAGTAGTCTATAGGTGTGAATGCGACCTTAGTGAAGTATTTAGACAGTACATGGGTATCTTAGTGAAGTATTTAGACAGGTACATGGGTATCTTAGTGAAGTATTTAGACAGGTACATGGGTATAGTGAAGTATTTAGACAGGTACATGGGTATCTTAGTGAAGTATTTAGACAGGTACATGGGTATCTTAGTGAAGTATTTAGACAGGTACATGGGTATAGTGAAGTATTTAGACAGGTACATGGGTATCTTAGTGAAGTATTTAGACAGGTACATGGGTATCTTAGTGAAGTATTTAGACAGGTACATGGGTATCTTAGTGAAGTATTTAGACAGGTACATGGGTATCTTAGTGAAGTATTTAGACAGTACATGGGTATAGTGAAGTATTTAGACAGTACATGGGTATAGTGAAGTATTTAGACAGGTACATGGGTATCTTAATGAAGTATTTAGACAGGTACATGGGTATCTTAGTGAAGTATTTAGACAGGTACATGGGTATCTTAATGAAGTATTTAGACAGGTACATGGGTATCTTAGTGAAGTATTTAGACAGGTACATGGGTATCTTAGTGAAGTATTTAGACAGGTACATGGGTATCTTGGTGAAGTATTTAGACAGGTACATGGGTATCTTAGTGAAGTATTTAGACAGGTACATGGGTATCTTAATGAAGTATTTAGACAGGTACATGGGTATCTTAGTGAAGTATTTAGACAGGTACATGGGTATCTTGGTGAAGTATTTAGACAGGTACATGGGTATCTTGGTGAAGTATTTAGACAGGTACATGGGTATCTTAGTGAAGTATTTAGACAGGTACATGGGTATAGTGAAGTATTTAGACAGTACATGGGTATCTTAGTGAAGTATTTAGACAGGTACATGGGTATCTTAGTGAAGTATTTAGACAGGTACATGGGTATCTTAGTGAAGTATTTAGACTGGTATATGGGTATCTTAGTGAAGTATTTAGACAGGTACATGGGTATCTTGGTGGTGTAGTGAATCTTGTGGACCAGACCCATTGCAAGATGCTATACTCTGTCGTCAACCCTAAGCCATTCCAGCCTGTCAAAGTGGGCAGGGGTGAGGTGGGTTCGGGGAGTGAGGCCCAGTAGGAGCCTGACCAGTTTGTTTTGGGAAGTCTGGAGCCTTGTTTTAAGGCCCTTTGAGGTGCTGTGGTACCAAGAGGTGCATGTGGTCGAAGAAACCTTGTACAAGGGCTCCTGTTAGGGTCTTCAAGGTGTTTTTGTTGAACAGAGATCCTGTAAAGGAATCTTGTTCTTTGGTTGACTTTTTTGATTACATTGGTGGCCATTTTATCACCGGAAAGATTAGCCTCCATGATAGAACCTAGGAGGTCATTTAAAGATTAGCCTCCATGATAGAACCTAGGTAGGTCATTTAAAGATTAGCCTCCAGGATGGAACCTAGGTAGGTCATTTAAAGATTAGCCTCCATGATAGAACTAGGTAGGTCATTTAAAGATGTGCCTCCATGATAGAACCGGTAGGTCATTTAAAGATTAGCCTCCATGATAGAACCGGTAGGTCATTTAAAGATTAGCCTCCATGATAGAACTAGGTAGGTCATTTAAAGATGTGCCTCCATGATAGAACCGGTAGGTCATTTAAAGATTAGCCTCCATGATAGAACTAGGTAGGTCATTTAAAGATGTGCCTCCATGATAGAACCGGTAGGTCATTTAAAGATTAGCCTCCATGATAGAACCGGTAGGTCATTTAAAGATTAGCCTCCATGATAGAACCTAGGAGGTCATTTAAAGATTAGCCTCCATGATAGAACCGGTAGGTCATTTAAAGATTAGCCTCCATGATAGAACCTAGGAGGTCATTTAAAGATTAGCCTCCATGATAGAACCTAGGTAGGTAATTTAAAGATTAGCCTCCATGATAGAACCTAGGTAGGTAATTTAAAGATTAGCCTCCAGGATGGAACCTTAAAGATTAGCCTCCAGGATAGAACCTTAAAGATTAGCCTCCATGATAGAACCTTAAAGATTAGCCTCCATGATAGAACCTAGGTAGGTAATTTAAAGGTTAGCCTCCATGATAGAACCTAGGGGGTCATTTAAAGATTAGCCTCCAGGATGGAACCTAGGTAGGTCATTTAAAGATTAGCCTCCAGGATGGAACCTAGGTAGGTCATTTAAAGATTAGCCTCCATGATAGAACCTAGGTAGGTCATTTAAAGATTAGCCTCCATGATAGAACCTAGGGGGTCATTTAAAGATTAGCCTCCAGGATGGAACCTAGGTAGGTAATTTAAAGATTAGCCTCCAGGATGGAACCTAGGTAGGTCATTTCATCTTTACGTGTGTTAATATCGTTACTCTGCACTCTAACAGATCTACAAGCTCACAGCTGATCTACAAGCTCACAACAGATCTACAAGCTCACAAGTTAACTGATCTACAAGCTCACAGCGCGTCACAACGTGCACTTCTCTTGAAATGACAGTAAAATGCAGTCATGCGTGTTCACCACAAGAGGGCAGTAAGAGACAGGCTGAGCAGCCAGTTTATTTCACCAACAGTGTATTGGAGTTGGAGTTGGAGTACAGTAACTTGAATTATTATTTAAATTATATATTAAAGTGTGTATGATGTTAATTAAATGATATATTAAAGAGTGTAAGTGTGTATGATGTTAATTAAATGATATATTAAAGAGTGTAAATGTATATGACGTAAATCACAGAGGATAAGATGGTCCATGACCAAACCCTCCTGCATTTAGCAGGAGATGCCTTTTATTTGCACCAGCATTTCTCCTGCTTTTGGGAGGATTTCACCCCTCAGAATAGAATAGAATTTTTATTTATTTATTAATTCATTTATCTGTTTATCAGAATAGAATGTACTATTTACCATCTGCACAGCATAGGAAATGTTGGAGCTCAGCTCTGAGTCAGATTAATACAGATATAAGACATTAAAACAGAGTCAGATTAATACAGATATAAGACATTAAAACAGAGTCAGATTAATACAGATATAAGACTTAAAACAGAGTCAGATTAATACAGATATAAGACATTAAAACAGAGTCAGATTAATACAGATATAAGACAAAACAGAGTCAGATTAATACAGATATAAGACATTAAAACAGAGACAGATTAATACAGATATAAGACATTAAAACAGAGTCAGATTAATACAGATATAAGACATTAAAACAGAGTCAGATTAATACAGATATAAGACATTAAAACAGAGACAGATTAATACAGATATAAGACATTAAAACAGAGTCAGATTAATACAGATATAAGACATTAAAACAGAGTCAGATTAATACAGATATAAGACATTAAAACAGAGTCAGATCAATACAGATATAAGACATTAAAACAGAGTCAGATTAATACAGATATAAGACATTAAAACAGAGTCAGATTAATACAGATATAAAACAGTAAAACAGAGTCAGATTAATACAGATATAATACTTAAAACAGAGTCAGATTAATACAGATATAAGACATTAAAACAGAGTCAGATTAATACAGATATAATACTTAAAACAGAGTCAGATCAATACAGATATAAGACATTAAAACAGAGTCAGATTAATACAGATATAAGACATTAAAACAGAGTCAGATTAATACAGATATAAGACCTTAAAACAGAGTCAGATTAATACAGATATAAGACATTAAAACAGAGTCAGATTAATACAGATATAATACTTAAAACAGAGTCAGATTAATACAGATATAAGACATTAAAACAGAGACAGATTAATACAGATATAAGACATTAAAACAGAGTCAGATTAATACAGATATAAAACATTAAGACAGAGTCAGATTAATACAGATATAAGACATTAAAACAGAGTCAGATTAATACAGATATAAGACATTAAAACAGAGTCAGATTAATACAGATATAAGACATTAAAACAGAGTCAGATTAATACAGATATAAGACATTAAAACAGAGACAGATTAATACAGATATAAGACTTAAAACAGAGACAGATTAATACAGATATAAGACATTAAAACAGAGACAGATTAATACAGATATAAGACATTAAAACAGAGACAGATTAATACAGATATAAGACATTAAAACAGAGTCAGATTAATACAGATATAAGACATTAAAACAGAGACAGATTAATACAGATATAAGACATTAAAACAGAGTCAGATTAATACAGATATAAGACATTAAAACAGAGTCAGATTAATACAGATATAAGACATTAAAACAGAGACAGATTAATACAGATATAAGACATTAAAACAGAGACAGATTAATACAGATATAAGACATTAAAACAGAGTCAGATTAATACAGATATAAGACATTAAAACAGAGTCAGATTAATACAGATATAAGACATTAAAACAGAGTCAGATTAATACAGATATAAGACATTAAAACAGAGACAGATTAATACAGATATAAGACATTAAAACAGAGTCAGATTAATACAGATATAAGACATTAAAACAGAGACAGATTAATACAGATATAAGACATTAAAACAGAGACAGATTAATACAGATATAAGACATTAAAACAGAGTCAGATTAATACAGATATAATACTTAAAACAGAGTCAGATTAATACAGATATAAGACCTTAAAACAGAGTCAGATTAATACAGATATAAGACATTAAAACAGAGTCAGATTAATACAGATATAAGACATTAAAACAGAGTCAGATTAATACAGATATAAGACATTAAAACAGAGACAGATTAATACAGATATAAGACCTTAAAACAGAGTCAGATTAATACAGATATAAGACATTAAAACAGAGTCAGATTAATACAGATATAAGACATTAAAACAGAGTCAGATTAATACAGATATAAAACATTAAAACAGAGTCAGATTAATAGAGATATAAGACATTAAAACAGAGTCAGATTAATACAGATATAAGACATTAAAACAGAGTCAGATTAATACAGATATAAGACATTAAAACAGAGTCAGATTAATACAGATATAAGACATTAAAACAGAGTCAGATTAATACAGATATAAGACATTAAAACAGAGTCAGATTAATACAGATATAAGACATTAAAACAGAGTCAGATTAATACAGATATAAGACATTAAAACAGAGTCAGATTAATACAGATATAAGACATTAAAACAGAGACAGATTAATACAGATATAAAACATTAAAACAGAGTCAGATTAATACAGATATAAGACATTAAAACAGAGTCAGATTAATACAGATATAAGACATTAAGACAGAGTCAGATTAATACAGATATAAGACATTAAAACAGAGACAGATGAATACAGATATAAGACATTAAAACAGAGTCAGATTAATACAGATATAAGACATTAAGACAGAGTCAGATTAATACAGATATAAGACATTAAAACAGAGTCAGATGAATACAGATATAAGACATTAAAACAGAGTCAGATTAATACAGATATAAGACATTAAAACAGAGTCAGATTAATACAGATATAAGACATTAAAATAGAGTCAGATTAATACAGATATAAGACATTAAGACAGAGTCAGATTAATACAGATATAAGACATTAAGACAGAGTCAGATTAATACAGATATAAGACATTAAAACAGAGTCAGATTAATACAGATATAAGACATTAAAACAGAGTCAGATTAATACAGATATAAGACATTAAAACAGAGTCAGATTAATACAGATATAAGACATTAAGACAGAGTCAGATTAATACAGATATAAGACATTAAGACAGAGTCAGATTAATACAGATATAAGACATTAAAACAGAGTCAGATTAATACAGATATAAGACATTAAAACAGAGTCAGATTAATACAGATATAAGACATTAAGACAGAGTCAGATTAATACAGATATAAGACATTAAAACAGAGACAGATTAATACAGATATAAGACATTAAAACAGAGACAGATTAATACAGATATAAGACATTAAAACAGAGTCAGATTAATACAGATATAAGACATTAAAACAGAGTCAGATTAATACAGATATAAGACATTAAAACAGAGACAGATTAATACAGATATAAGACATTAAAACAGAGACAGATTAATACAGATATAAGACATTAAAACAGAGACAGATTAATACAGATATAAGACATTAAAACAGAGTCAGATTAATACAGATATAAGACATTAAAACAGAGACAGATTAATACAGATATAAGACATTAAAACAGAGTCAGATTAATACAGATATAAGACATTAAAACAGAGACAGATTAATACAGATATAAGACATTAAAACAGAGACAGATTAATACAGATATAAGACATTAAAACAGAGTCAGATTAATAGAGATATAAGACATTAAAACAGAGTCAGATCAATACAGCTATAAGACATTAAAACAGAGACAGATCAATACAGATATAAGACATTAAAACAGAGACAGATTAATACAGATATAAGACATTAAAACAGAGTCAGATTAATACAGATATAAGACATTAAAACAGAGACAGATTAATACAGATATAAGACATTAAAACAGAGACAGATTAATACAGATATAAGACAGGGGACAAAACATACAATCCTAGAATAAATATGTACTTCATAGTCTACCTAGAAACAGTGCAAAAGATGCCATCATGCTATATCATAAATCAGTTCATTTATTGTTAATATGTTTGGATTGTCAACCCGGTCAAACCTCTCATCAATGAAAGAGAGAAGGTTACTGTTTTACTGTCTCTTTATGAATATAAACTCCAGTCCCACAAACACACCTGTATCTAAATTATGAATATAAACTCCAGTCCCACAAACACACCTGTATCTAAATTATGAATATAAACTCCAGTCCCACAAACACACCTGTATCTAAATTATGAATATAAACTCCAGTCCCACAAACACACCTAATCTAAATTGTAACTGAACCAACTATAAAGAGATAATCACTTTGAAGTAATCAGTGGTTATTATTAAAGATGGCTCTTTTATTGCTTCAGTCGTCAAAATCTATTTATACTAGTATAGGCTACCAGTACCATAGTTTTTTTCCCCCCAGAGTTGTAGTTTAGTTTAATGAGGCTGTAGTCCTCCACAGTTGTAGTTTTTTTCCCCCAGAGTTGTAGTTTAGTTTAATGAGGCTGTAGTCCTCCATAGTTGTAGTTTTTTCCCCCCAGAGTTGTAGTTTAGTTTAATGAGGCTGCAGTCCTCCATAGTTGTAGTTTTTAGCCCCTCCTATATACAGCTCTTTGTTCTAACAGAAACATTAAATGCCATTGACAATGAAGGGCTAATTTACGTCATATGTATCTGAGAAAACACTTTGTGTGATAAGAGCGCCACTCACTTTTTTTTTGTGATATATGGCCAGTACAGAATTCATTCCATATGTTGATCTGTCCTCATCAAGCCCTGTAGACTTGACACGCTCCATATATGGCCAGTACAGAATTCATTCCATATGTTGATCTGTCCTCATCAAGCCCTGTAGACTTGACACGCTCCATATATGGCCAGTACAGAATTAATTCCATATGTTGATCTGTCCTCATCAAACCCTGTAGACTCAAGACACGCTCCATATATGGCCAGTACAGAATTCAAATGTAGAAAAAAGGAAATTACTCAAGTAAAAAAATAAAAGTGGCGCCTGGTATGGTTTGTTTCAAGTTATATAAAACAGACATTAAAAGTCCATAGACTCTTAATGAGGTCATTCCAAAAGACAGGCGTTGGGGGGGGCTATAGCAGCCCTCAAAAATACCGCAAATACTTAAATACATGCCTGTCTGTCTGCCTGCCTGCCTGCCTGCCTGCCTGCCTGCCTGCCTGCCTGCCTGCCTGCCTGCCTGTCTGCCTGCCTGTCTGCCTGAACGGGACTCCATGTTGGTTTGAAGAACTGAACTTCTGACTGTTTTTCAGCCGTTCGGAACGAGTGCGCGCGCACACGCACGCACGCACGCACGCACGCACGCACACACACACACACACACACACACACAGTACGTGTCGGTTGGTGTAGATCGAGCAGAACAGAAATAATCAACGCAGTTGGTTTCTATAATTCTTCTATAAACATCTTTAGAGGACATTTTAAAACAGAGAGCATCGAACTACCAGGAATAGATCTATAGACCCAACAACAAACTACGGCTGGGTTTGTGTTTCTAAAACTCCGGGACACGGAGCGGAGGATCGGCGGCTGCTCGCCCTCTCTCTCCCCGCAGGAATGCGTCCCTAGCCCGGGGAGAAGCACAGCGACTCACCGCTCCTCGCATCGGCCTACGGAGCCGCACCGGAGCATATGAGGTCGGATTATTATTATTATCATCATTATTATTGTTGTTATTGTGATTATGACTATAGTGTAAAACACAACATCACACAATGACAGCCGTTCTGTTTTAATTCACAAACATACAGATGTTGTTTCTTTACGTAACGTTGTTTTTTATGAGCAGTTGTCTTTATTTCCGCTGAGTGTTATTAAGATATAATAATATAATAGTTGTTATAGACATATGTTGTACATAAACACACTACAGTAACACAACTAGAACTCACGTGTAAAAAAAATGTTTCTAGTTGTTTTGAGTTTTGACGTCGTGGCGACGTCTTTATAACGTCTTCATAACAACGGGTTATTAACAACAATACGCTTTTAAACACAGGAGGAGGAATTAATTTGTGTTGTTGTGGAATTAATAGGAAGTGATCGCTTTCCGCGTGCGTGCGTGTGTGCGTGTGTGCGTGCGTGCGTGTGTGTGTAGGCTACAGTTCTGATTGAGACATGCACACACACACACACACACACGCACGCGCGCGCGATCACGCAGCCTTTTTTTTTTTACTCTGGCATTCTTTGGCATGATAAAAAGCTGAACTTAAATGAACCTCAGAGTGTCTCTGAAACATGTCAGAACTCATCCGTCAGTCATGGTGGAACCTCAGCCTGAGTCTCTGCACCGCCTTCATTTACAGCCATAAAATACAAAACAATAAACCTAATAATGGATCTAAAGGTCTCTCCTCGGAGCCACAGATGTTCCGCCAGTCCTCGGCAGGGTAGAAGTACCCGTATCGTCTTGTGTTGTTCAATAAAAACACATTTTAATCACATCCGTGGACATAGCTATATGCTTTCAACCGGGCGCCCCTATCGGTGGCCTGGTGTACTGCACTCTGATCACACTATAACTCTTATGAGGGAAAATGTCCACCTGATAGTTTTTAATGTAACAACAGTGAAGATAATGTCACCTCTACCGACCCCAACAGAACCCTAACATCACCTCTACCGACCCCAACAGAACCCTAACATCACCTCTACCGACCCCAACAGAACCCTAACATCACCTCTACCGACCCCAACAGAACCCTAACATCACCTCTACCGACCCCAACAGAACCCTAACATCACCTCTAGTCCTCTACTGACCCCAACAGAACCCTAACATCACCTCTACCGACCCCAACAGAACCCTAACATCACCTCTACCGACCCCAACAGAACCCTAACATCACCTCTACCGACCCCAACAGAACCCTAACATCACCTCTACCGACCCCAACAGAACCCTAACATCACCTCTACCGACCCCAACAGAACCCTAACATCACCTCTACCGACCCCAACAGAACCCTAACATCACCTCTACCGACCCCAACAGAACCCTAACATCACCTCTACCGACCCCAACAGAACCGTAACATCACCTCTACCGACCCCAACAGAACCCTAACATCACCTCTACCGACCCCAACAGAACCCTAACATCACCTCTACCGACCCCAACAGAACCCTAACATCACCTCTACCGACCCCAACAGAACCCTAACATCACCTCTACCGACCCCAACAGAACCCTAACATCACCTCTACCGACCCCAACAGAACCCTAACATCACCTCTAGTCCTCTACTGACCCCAACAGAACCCTAACATCACCTCTACCGACCCCAACAGAACCCTAATATCACCTCTACTGACCCCAACAGAACCCTAATATCACCTCTACCGACCCCAACAGAACCCTAACATCACCTCTACCGACCCCAACAGAACCCTAATATCACCTCTACTGACCCCAACAGAACCCTAATATCACCTCTACTGACCCCAACAGAACCCTAATATCACCTCTACTGACCCCAACAGAACCCTAACATCACCTCTACTGACCCCAACAGAACCCTAACATCACCTCTACCGACCCCAACAGAACCCTAACATCACCTCTACCGACCCCAACAGAACCCTAACATCACCTCTACCGACCCCAACAGAACCCTAACATCACCTCTACCGACCCCAACAGAACCCTAACATCACCTCTACCGACCCCAACAGAACCCTAACATCACCTCTACCGACCCCAACAGAACCCTAACATCACCTCTACCGACCCCAACAGAACCCTAACATCACCTCTACCGACCCCAACAGAACCCTAACATCACCTCTACCGACCCCAACAGAACCCTAACATCACCTCTACCGACCCCAACAGAACCCTAACATCACCTCTAGTCCTCTACCGACCCCAACAGAACCCTAACATCACCTCTACCGACCCCAACAGAACCCTAACATCACCTCTACCGACCCCAACAGAACCCTAACATCACCTCTACCGACCCCAACAGAACCCTAACATCACCTCTACCGACCCCAACAGAACCCTAATATCACCTCTACCGACCCCAAAAGAACCCTAACATCACCTCTACCGACCCCAACAGAACCCTAACATCACCTCTACCGACCCCAACAGAACCCTAACATCACCTCTACCGACCCCAACAGAACCCTAATATCACCTCTACTGACCCCAACAGAACCCTAATATCACCTCTACTGACCCCAACAGAACCCTAATATCACCTCTACTGACCCCAACAGAACCCTAACATCACCTCTACTGACCCCAACAGAACCCTAACATCACCTCTACCGACCCCAACAGAACCCTAACATCACCTCTACCGACCCCAACAGAACCCTAACATCACCTCTACCGACCCCAACAGAACCCTAACATCACCTCTACCGACCCCAACAGAACCCTAACATCACCTCTACCGACCCCAACAGAACCCTAACATCACCTCTACCGACCCCAACAGAACCCTAACATCACCTCTAGTCCTCTACTGACCCCAACAGAACCCTAACATCACCTCTACCGACCCCAACAGAACCCTAATATCACCTCTACTGACCCCAACAGAACCCTAATATCACCTCTACCGACCCCAACAGAACCCTAACATCACCTCTACCGACCCCAACAGAACCCTAATATCACCTCTACTGACCCCAACAGAACCCTAATATCACCTCTACTGACCCCAACAGAACCCTAATATCACCTCTACTGACCCCAACAGAACCCTAACATCACCTCTACTGACCCCAACAGAACCCTAACATCACCTCTACCGACCCCAACAGAACCCTAACATCACCTCTACCGACCCCAACAGAACCCTAACATCACCTCTACCGACCCCAACAGAACCCTAACATCACCTCTACCGACCCCAACAGAACCCTAACATCACCTCTACCGACCCCAACAGAACCCTAACATCACCTCTACCGACCCCAACAGAACCCTAACATCACCTCTACCGACCCCAACAGAACCCTAACATCACCTCTACCGACCCCAACAGAACCCTAACATCACCTCTACCGACCCCAACAGAACCCTAACATCACCTCTACCGACCCCAACAGAACCCTAACATCACCTCTAGTCCTCTACCGACCCCAACAGAACCCTAACATCACCTCTACCGACCCCAACAGAACCCTAACATCACCTCTACCGACCCCAACAGAACCCTAACATCACCTCTACCGACCCCAACAGAACCCTAACATCACCTCTACCGACCCCAACAGAACCCTAATATCACCTCTACCGACCCCAAAAGAACCCTAACATCACCTCTACCGACCCCAACAGAACCCTAACATCACCTCTACCGACCCCAACAGAACCCTAACATCACCTCTACCGACCCCAACAGAACCCTAACATCACCTCTACCGACCCCAACAGAACCCTAACATCACCTCTACCGACCCCAACAGAACCCTAACATCACCTCTACCGACCCCAACAGAACCCTAACATCACCTCTACCGACCCCAACAGAACCCTAACATCACCTCTACCGACCCCAACAGAACCCTAATATCACCTCTACTGACCCCAACAGAACCCTAATATCACCTCTACTGACCCCAACAGAACCCTAATATCACCTCTACTGACCCCAACAGAACCCTAACATCACCTCTACTGACCCCAACAGAACCCTAACATCACCTCTACCGACCCCAACAGAACCCTAACATCACCTCTACCGACCCCAACAGAACCCTAACATCACCTCTACCGACCCCAACAGAACCCTAACATCACCTCTACCGACCCCAACAGAACCCTAACATCACCTCTACCGACCCCAACAGAACCCTAACATCACCTCTACCGACCCCAACAGAACCCTAACATCACCTCTACCGACCCCAACAGAACCCTAACATCACCTCTACCGACCCCAACAGAACCCTAACATCACCTCTACCGACCCCAACAGAACCCTAACATCACCTCTACCGACCCCAACAGAACCCTAACATCACCTCTACCGACCCCAACAGAACCCTAACATCACCTCTACCGACCCCAACAGAACCCTAACATCACCTCTACCGACCCCAACAGAACCCTAACATCACCTCTACCGACCCCAACAGAACCCTAACATCACCTCTACCGACCCCAACAGAACCCTAACATCACCTCTACCGACCCCAAAAGAACCCTAACATCACCTCTACCGACCCCAACAGAACCCTAACATCACCTCTACTGACCCCAACAGAACCCTAACATCACCTCTACCGACCCCAACAGAACCCTAACATCACCTCTACCGACCCCAACAGAACCCTAACATCACCTCTACCGACCCCAACAGAACCCTAACATCACCTCTACCGACCCCAACAGAACCCTAACATCACCTCTACCGACCCCAACAGAACCCTAACATCACCTCTACCGACCCCAACAGAACCCTAACATCACCTCTACCGACCCCAACAGAACCCTAACATCACCTCTACCGACCCCAACAGAACCCTAACATCACCTCTACCGACCCCAACAGAACCCTAACATCACCTCTACCGACCCCAACAGAACCCTAACATCACCTCTACCGACCCCAACAG
>NW_027638136.1:402500-420000 GCF_951216825.1 Electrona antarctica | reverse complement strand
ACTAGTCCCTCCCTGACATTTAGTTCTACTGGATCTCTTCTCCACTAGTCCCTTCCTGACATTTAGTTCTACTGGATCTCTTCTCCACTAGTCCCTCCCTGATGATTTAGTTCTACTGGATCTCTTCTCCACTAGTCCCTTCCTGACATGTAGTTCTACTGGATCTCTTCTCCACTAGTCCCTCCCTAACATTTAATCGTTTTCAGACTACAGTGGAAGATTAGGAGTGAGTCTGCAGTTCTGATTGTGATGGGAAGTGAATTCCAGTTTTGGAGCCAGAAGGGAGAGGAGTCTAGGACGTGTGGAGCGTTGTCCAGGGTGTTTTAGAGAAGGGAGAAGAGTCTGGGACGCGTGGAGCGTTGTCCAGGGTGTTTTAGGGAAGGGAGAAGAGTCTGGGATGCGTGGAGTGTTGTCCAGGGTGTTTTAGAGAAGGGAGAAGAGTTGCGTGGAGCATTGTCCAGGGTGTTTTAGAGAAGGGAGAAGAGTCTGGGACGTGTGGAGCGTTGTCCAGGGTGTTTTAGAGAAGGGAAGTCTGGGACGTGTGGAGCGTTGTCCAGGGTGTTTTAGAGAAGGAAGAAGAGTCTAGGACGTGTGGAGCGTTGTCCAGGGTGTTTTAGAGAAGGGAGAAGAGTCTGGGATGTGTGGAGCGTTGTCCAGGGTGTTTTAGAGAAGGGAGAAGAGATCAGCTTCCCTGCGTCGGCTGATCTGAGCGGGAGGGTTTGTAGGTCTGATCAAACTTGTAAGATATGGCGGTGCCTTTTGTTGCTTTGAATGCCGTAAATATTGCAGTAAACGTTTCAGATCTTCCCCTGGAGTCACTAAACTACACTACCCACAGTGCATCTGGAGCCAGTTTCACCACCTCACACCAGAGTCCTGCACGGGTCCAATTTCCGGGGGCCAGTTTCGAATTGCAGCCGTCCGTAGGTGCCCTTTGAGAGCGGTTTTGAAGGAGTCAAGGGATTCGCATGTCTTAATGACTGTTGGTAGGGCGTTCCACATTTTGGTGGCATAGGAGCGAAAATGATTTAGTCCCTTGTTTGTGCCGAATCTGGGTTGTATATGGTTTGTTTCACTCCCTCTGGTGTTGTGGGTGTGGACTTTGTTAACATTAAGGAAGTATTTAGACAGGTATTTAGACAGGCCCCACCTGACTCCGCCAGATGGGGCAGCAGAGAGTCCACTGGGTTCCCCCCTCCTGCTCCCATCTGGGAACTCTCAGGCAGACTAGATGCTCCGGCCACCAAAGGGCCTGGCCAATCAGCGGCAGCTAGAGGCGGGATCAAGGCATACAGTGCTTATGGGTATCTTGGTGGTGTATCAAATCGTGTGGACCAGACCCATTGCAAGATGCTGTACTCTGTCGTCAACCCTAAGCCATTCCAGCCTGTCAAAGTGGGCAGGGGTGAGGTGGGTTCGGGGGGTGAGGCCAAGTAGGAGCCTGACCAGTTTGTTTTGGGAGGTCTGGAGCCTTGTCTTAAGGGCCTTTGAGGTGCTGTGGTACCAAGAGGTGCATGCATAGTCAAAGAAACCTTGTACGAGGGCTCCTGTTAAGGTCTTCAAGGTGTTTTTGTTGACCAGTGAGTAGATCCTGTAAAGGAATCTTGTTCTTTGATTTACTTTTTTTATTACGTTGGTGGCCATTTTATCACCGGAAAGATTAGCCTCCAGGATGGAACCTGTGTGTGTGTGTGTGTGTGTGTGTGCATTGCACACGGAACGGAAGACATGTAGTTGACTGAGGCTATACTGCTGCTTATTATCACAACATAGAGTTATATCATGAAGACATGTAGTTGACTGAGGCTATACTGCTGCTTATTATCACAACATAGAGTTATATCATGAAGACATGTAGTTGACTGAAGCTACTGCTGCTAATGGCACAGACGAAAAACAGTCTAAGTCACACTATTGATCCATAATGTATAAATGATTCAGGACAACGAGGCCTTTTCGTGGAGGGGTCAGAATGAAATTTGGACTTAGACTGTTTTTGTACTTATGTGTGGTATAGACTGAGGCTATACTGCTGCTTATTATCACAACATAGAGTTATACCATGAAGACATGTAGTTGACTGAGGCTATACTGCTGCTTATTATCACAACATAGAGTTATACCATGAAGACATGTAGTTGACTGAGGCTATACTGCTGCTTATTATCACAACATAGAGTTATACCATGAAGACATGTAGTTGACTGAGGCTATACTGCTGCTTATTATCACAACATAGTTATATCACGAAGACATGTAGTTGACTGAGGCTATACTGCTGCTTATTATCACCACATAGAGTTATATCACGAAGACATGTAGTTGACTGAGGCTATACTGCTGCTTATTATCACAACATAGAGTTATATCATGAAGACATGTAGTTGACTGAGGCTATACTGCTGCTTATTATCACAACATAGTGAGTTATATCATGAAGACATGTAGTTGACTGAGGCTATACTGCTGCTTATTATCACAACATAGAGTTATACCATGAAGACATGTAGTTGACTGAGGCTATACTGCTGCTTATTATCACAACATAGAGTTATACCATGAAGACATGTAGTTGACTGAGGCTATACTGCTGCTTATTATCACAACATAAAGTTATATCATGATTTCGACCTAAATGGCATATTGGCATAATATATCAACAAGGAGAGGATGATAAAAAAAAAGATTAGCCTGATGAGTCGACCGTCTTGATCCAAGGCTGTTTCAAACACGGCCATCACTCATCATTTTAACTTTATTAGTCCTTATCCGTTCTGAATATATGGTAACGGATGGGTTATGTCCTTACCTGTCCTATTAGTCCTTATCCGTTCTGAATATATGGTAACGGATGGGTTATGTCCTTACCTGTCCTATTAGTCCTTACCCGTTCTGAATATATGGTAACGGATGGGTTATGTCCTTACCTGTCCTATTAGTCCTTACCCGTTCTGAATATATGGTAACGGATGGGTTATGTCCTTACCTGTCCTATTAGTCCTTATCCGTTCTGAATATATGGTAACGGATGGGTTATGTCCTTACCCGTTCTATTAGTCCTTATCCGTTCTGAATATATGGTAACGGATGGGTTATGTCCTTACCTGTCCTATTAGTCCTTACCCGTTCTGAATATATGGTAACGGATGGGTTATGTCCTTACCTGTCCTATTAGTCCTTATCCGTTCTGAATATATGGTAACGGATGGGTTATGTCCTTACCTGTCCTATTAGTCCTTACCCGTTCTGAATATATGGTAACGGATGGGTTATTTATTGTTAGAATGTTTGGCGTGTGTAATGCGGGGCAGATTGAGGGTGGAGGACAGGGCTGCACGGCGCTAGGTTCCGTGAGGCTGTCCGTGCGTGGTGGCGTTGTGAGGAGGCGCTCTAGGCGAGCAGCTGTCTTGCTCTATGCTAGGGAAGGGACAGACTGACAGACTGACTGACAGACAGTGGTTCTTGAATTTAATAATGATTTACACTTAGACAGAGTGACACATTAGGCCAACATTACCTGGGTTAGCTTTACAGCTTGTGTTGAATGTTGGCATTATAATCCCTTGGTGTTTCATCAGTGCAAACGAAAAATATATGCTACAGGAGTACAGGCTGCAGCCTGGTGATAAAAAAATAAACTCCACACGTGAAATGCTACGATAAGGAAGCAAGGATTGGGCCGTGATGTCACTGCTATGCAACAAGGAAGTAGCACACTAAGCACAGCAGCAGAAACAGAACATTATGAAGGAATGGGCAGTGATGTGACATCACTGACCATTCCTTGATTCCTTGACAGCTTAGCTGCTGTTTATCACATTGTGCAGTACGGGTCCGATGATTAAAAAAAGTTTACCCACCCGCGTTGCGTTGCGTCCCGCCCGTACCCGTACCCGTTCATTTATGAAGGTATATTGTCCCGCCCGCTCCCACCCGTCAAACTCGGGTACCCACGGCGTATCTGCGGGTATCCGAACCGTTTCAGGACTCTGCCTCACAATAAACTACACTACCCACAGTGCATCTGGAACCAGTTTCACCACCTCACACACTAAACTACATTACCCAAAGTGCATCTGGAGCCAGTTGGAACCACTGATGTAAAGTATACAAGTAGCTCCAAATTGTACTTACAGTAGTTACAGTAAATGTACTTAGTTACTTTAAAACCAGCGTGAAACACCCCGGAGCACTCTTTGATCTGATTGGGCGATATCTCCGTCCGTGCTGATTTGGATTGGCCGACGGCCAAGTCTTTGAACTGCAGATATGAGCGGCCGCTGTGATTGGCCCGTGGGGGTTGCGGCTGGGAGAGCTGTGATTGGCCGAGGGCCTGGGGTGCATGCTGGGAGGGGATACTATAATCTGCGGGACACATCTCTCTGCGTGTGACGTTGAAACGCGCTCTGTAGGAAACATGCTCCGCAAACACAGTTCCACATCAGGTATACTCACTTTCCTGGGGATGTTATGTGTAAATTGTTTTTTAGATATTTATCTCCACCAGGCCGAAGGCATGGGGAGAGAGTATGTTTTATTGTCTCCACCAGGCCGAAGGCATGGGGAGAGAGTATGTTTTATTGTCTCCACCAGGCCGAAGGCATGGGGAGAGAGTATGTTTTATTGTCTCCACCAGGTCGAAGGCATGGGGAGAGAGTATGTTTTATTGTCTCCACCAGGCTGAAGGCATGGGGAGAGAGTATGTTTTATTGTCTCCACCAGGATGAAGGCATGGGGAGAGAGTATGTTTTATTGTCTCCACCAGGCCGAAGGCATGGGGAGAGAGTATGTTTTATTGTCTCCACCAGGTCGAAGGCATGGGGAGAGAGTATGTTTTATTGTCTCCACCAGGATGAAGGCATGGGGAGAGAGTATGTTTTATTGTCTCCACCAGGCCGAAGGCATGAGGATAGAGTATGTTTTATTGTCTCCACCAGGCCGAAGGCATGGGGAGAGAGTATGTTTTATTGTCTCCACCAGACAGAAGGCATGGGGAGAGAGTATGTTTTATTGTCTCCACCAGGCTGAAGGCATGGGGAGAGAGTATGTTTTATTGTCTCCACCATAAAGGCATGGGGAGAGAGTATGTTTTATTGTCTCCACCATGAAGGCATGGGGAGAGAGTATGTTTTATTGTCTCCACCAGGCCGAAGGCATGGGGAGAGAGTATGTTTTATTGTCTCCACCAGGTCGAAGGCATGGGGAGAGAGTATGTTTTATTGTCTCCACCAGGCTGAAGGCATGGGGAGAGAGTATGTTTTATTGTCTCCACCAGGATGAAGGCATGGGGAGAGAGTATGTTTTATTGTCTCCACCAGGCCGAAGGCATGGGGAGAGAGTATGTTTTATTGTCTCCACCAGGTCGAAGGCATGGGGAGAGAGTATGTTTTATTGTCTCCACCAGGATGAAGGCATGGGGAGAGAGTATGTTTTATTGTCTCCACCAGGCCGAAGGCATGAGGATAGAGTATGTTTTATTGTCTCCACCAGGCCGAAGGCATGGGGAGAGAGTATGTTTTATTGTCTCCACCAGACAGAAGGCATGGGGAGAGAGTATGTTTTATTGTCTCCACCAGGCTGAAGGCATGGGGAGAGAGTATGTTTTATTGTCTCCACCATAAAGGCATGGGGAGAGAGTATGTTTTATTGTCTCCACCATGAAGGCATGGGGAGAGAGTATGTTTTATTGTCTCCACCAGGCCGAAGGCATGGGGAGAGAGTATGTTTTATTGTCTCCACCAGCATGAAGGCATGGGGAGAGAGTATGTTTTATTGTCTCCACCAGGCCGAAGGCATGGGGAGAGAGTATGTTTTATTGTCTCCACCAGGATGAAGGCATGGGGAGAGAGTATGTTTTATTGTCTCCACCAGGCCGAAGGCATGAGGATAGAGTATGTTTTATTGTCTCCACCAGGCCGAAGGCATGGGGAGAGAGTATGTTTTATTGTCTCCACCAGGCAGAAGGCATGGGGAGAGAGTATGTTTTATTGTCTCCACCAGGCTGAAGGCATGGGGAGAGAGTATGTTTTATTGTCTCCACCATAAAGGCATGGGGAGAGAGTATGTTTTATTGTCTCCACCATGAAGGCATGGGGAGAGAGTATGTTTTATTGTCTCCACCAGGCCGAAGGCATGGGGAGAGAGTATGTTTTATTGTCTCCACCAGCATGAAGGCATGGGGAGAGAGTATGTTTTATTGTCTCCACCAGGCTGAAGGCATGGGGAGAGAGTATGTTTTATTGTCTCCACCAGGCCGAAGGCATGGGGAGAGAGTATGTTTTATTGTCTCCACCATAAAGGCATGGGGAGAGAGTATGTTTTATTGTCTCCACCAGGATGAAGGCATGGGGAGAGAGTATGTTTTATTGTCTCCACCAGGCCGAAGGCATGGGGAGAGAGTATGTTTTATTGTCTCCACCAGGCTGAAGGCATGGGGAGAGAGTATGTTTTATTGTCTCCACCAGGCCGAAGGCATGGGGAGAGAGTATGTTTTATTGTCTCCACCATAAAGGCATGGGGAGAGAGTATGTTTTATTGTCTCCACCAGGATGAAGGCATGGGGAGAGAGTATGTTTTATTGTCTCCACCAGGCCGAAGGCATGAGGAGAGAGTATGTTTTATTGTCTCCCCCAGGCCGAAGGCATGAGGATAGAGTATGTTTTATTGTCTCCACCAGGCCGAAGGCATGGGGAGAGAGTATGTTTTATTGTCTCCACCAGGCAGAAGGCATGGGGAGAGAGTATGTTTTATTGTCTCCACCAGGCTGAAGGCATGGGGAGAGAGTATGTTTTGTTGTCTCCACCATGAAGGCATGGGGAGAGAGTATGTTTTATTGTCTCCACCACGAAGGCATGGGGAGAGAGTATGTTTTGTTGTCTCCACCAGGCCGAAGGCATGGGGAGAGAGTATGTTTTATTGTCTCCACCAGCATGAAGGCATGGGGAGAGAGTATGTTTTATTGTCTCCACCAGGCCGAAGGCATGGGGAGAGAGTATGTTTTATTGTCTCCACCAGGCTGAAGGCATGGGGAGAGAGTATGTTTTATTGTCTCCACCATAAAGGCATGGGGAGAGAGTATGTTTTATTGTCTCCACCAGGCTGAAGGCATGGGGAGAGAGTATGTTTTATCATCTCCACCAGGCCGAAGGCATGGGGAGAGAATATGTTTTATCATCTCCACCAGGCCGAAGGCATGGGGAGAGAGTATGTTTTATTGTCTCCACCAGGCCGAAGGTATGGGGAGAGAGTATGTTTTATTATCTCCACCAGGCTGAAGGCATGGGGAGAGAGTATGTTTTATTGTCTCCAACATGAAGGCATGGGGAGAGAGTATGTTTTATTGTCTCCACCATGAAGGCATGGGGAGAGAGTATGTTTTATTGTCTCCACCAGGCTGAAGGCATGGGGAGAGAGTATGTTTTATTGTCTCCACCAGGCTGAAGGCATGGGGAGAGAATATGTTTTATCATCTCCACCAGGCCGAAGGCATGGGGAGAGAGTATGTTTTATTGTCTCCACCAGGCCGAAGGCATGGGGAGAGAGTATGTTTTATTGTCTCCACCAGGCCGAAGGCATGGGGAGAGAGTATGTTTTATTGTCTCCACCATGAAGGCATGGTGAGAGAGTATGTTTTATTGTCTCCACCATGAAGGCATGGGGAGAGAGTATGTTTAGTTGTCTCCACCATGAAGGCATGGTGAGAGAGTATGTTTTATTGTCTCCACCAGGCCGAAGGCATGGAGAGAGAGTATGTTTTATTGTCTCCACCAGGATGAAAGCATGGGGAGAGAGTATGTTTTATTTTCTCCACCATGAAGGCATGGGGAGAGAGTATGTTTAGTTGTCTCCACCATGAAGGCATGGGGAGAGAGTATGTTTTATTGTCTCCACCATGAAGGCATGGTGAGAGAGTATGTTTTATTGTCTCCCCCAGGCCGAAGGCATGGGGAGAGAGTATGTTTTATTGTCTCCACCAGGATGAAGGCATAGGGAGAGAGTATATGTGTTATTGTCTCCACCATGAAGGCATGCGGAGAGAGTATGTTTTATTGTCTCCACCAGGCCGAAGGCATGGGGAGAGAGTATGTTTTATTGTCTCCACCAGGCCGAAGGCATGGGGAGAGAGTATGTTTAGTTGTCTCCACCAGGCCGAAGGCATGGGGAGAGAGTATGTTTTATTGTCTCCACCAGGCTGAAGGCATGGGGAGAGAGTATGTTTTATTGTCTCCACCATGAAGGCATGGGGAGAGAGTATGTTTTATTGTCTCCACCAGGCCGAAGGCATGGGGAGAGAGTATGTTTAGTTGTCTCCACCAGGCTAAAGGCATGGGGAGAGAGTATGTTTAGTTGTCTCCAGCATGAAGGCATGGGGAGAGAGTATGTTTAGTTGTCTCCACCATGAAGGCATGGGGAGAGAGTATGTTTTATTATCTCCACCAGGCCGAAGGCATGGGGAGAGAGTATGTTTTACTATCTCCACCAGGCCGAAGGCTTGGGGAGAGAGTATGTTTTATTGTCTCCACCAGGCTGAAGGCATGGGGAGAGAGTATGTTTTATTGTCTCCACCATGAAGGCATGGGGAGAGAGTATGTTTAGTTGTCTCCACCAGGCCGAAGGCATGGGGAGAGAGTATGTTTTATTGTCTCCACCATGAAGGCATGGGGAGAGAGTATGTTTTATTGTCTTCACCAGGCTGAAGGCATGGGGAGAGAGTATGTTTTATTGTCTCCACCAGGCCGAAGGCATGGGGAGAGAGTATGTTTTATTGTCTCCACCAGGCCGAAGGCATGGGGGGAGAGTATGTTTTATTGTCTCCACCAGGCCGAAGGCATGGGGAGAGAGTATGTTTTATTGTCTTCACCAGGCCGAAGGCATGGGGAAAGAGTATGTTTTATTGTCTCCACCAGGCTGAAGGCATGGGGAGAGAGTATGTTTTATTGTCTCCACCAGGCCGAAGGCATGGGGAGAGAGTATGTTTTATTGTCTCCATCAGGCCGAAGGCATGGGGAGAGAGTATGTTTTATTGTCTCCACCAGGCCGAAGGCATGGGGAGAGAGTATGTTTTATTGTCTCCACCATGAAGGCATGGGGGGAGAGTATGTTTTATTGTCTCCACCATGAAGGCATGGGGAGAGAGTATGTTATATTGTCTCCACCAGGCCGAAGGCATGGGGAGAGAGTATGTTTAGTTGTCTCCACCAGGCCGAAGGCATGGGGAGAGAGTATATTTTATTGTCTCCACCATGAAGGCATGGGGAGAGAGTATGTTTTATTGTCTCCACCATGAAGGCATGGGGAGAGAGTATGTTTTATTGTCTTAACCATGAAGGCATGGGGAGAGAGTATGTTTTATTGTCTCCACCATGAAGGCGTGGGGAGAGAGTATGTTTTATTGTCTCCACCATGAAGGCATGGGGAGGGAGTATGTTTTATTGTCTCCACCAGGATGAAGGCATGGGGAGAGAGTATGTTTTATTGTCTCCACCAGGATGAAGGCATGGGGAGAGAGTATGTTTTATTGTCTCCACCAGGATGAAGGCATGGGGAGAGAGTATGTTTTATTGTCTCCACCAGGCTGAAGGCATGGGGAGAGAGTATGTTTTATTGTCTCCACCAGGATGAAGGCATGGGAAGAGAGTATGTTTTATTGTCTCCACCATGAAGGCATGGGGAGAGAGTATGTTTTATTGTCTCCACCATGAAGGCATGGGGCGAGAGTATGTTTTGCACTCCGTCCGTGTGTGTGTCAGTCCGTTACCAGCTAATCTCCGGCCCCGCTGGCCCGATCCATGCCAAACACACTCCCTGGATGCCAACGACGAACCTCTGCCCCAAATATTCCACAACTTCCTGTTATAGCGCCACCATGTGGCCCATTTTGGAAAGACACATTTCTGTAGATTACTCGTACACATTTTATACATAAATCACACAATTCGGTATACACTATCTCCATAGTCATGTGATCAACACGGATCTGCACCATTTCCCAACTTCCATCCTGATTGGCTACGATTGGCTTCCAAAGCTCACATGATTGGTCCGTTTCGAACAAAATGCCACAAATCACAAACGCAGTGTGCAATTTCCGTGAAATTATACACGCACATTTCCACTAGGCCGAGGACGACATGCCAGTCCTTTTTTTCAAATCAGCCTCACGGTGGCACTATAACAGGGCAATTGCTGTTTTTACCTATAACTGCATCAATCTGTGTACAACTTTGTATGCGCCCCCTAGAGGCCATGGAAAAAACATTTTCCCTGCATCCCTCCACATCTGCCGGTTATAGCGCCACCATGAGGCCGATTTCTGCAAAACACATTGTTTATATTAGTCGCACAGATTTCATCCAAATCTCACGCAAATCGGTACACATGATCTCTATAGTAACCCTTCTATGTCAGTGAAAAACCTCATGTTTCTATATCAGTAGAACCTCATGTTTCTATATCAGTAGAACCTCATGTTTCTATATCAGTAGAACCTCATGTTTCTATATCAGTAGAACCTCATGTTTCTATATCAGTAGAACCTCATGTTTCTATATCAGTAGAACCTCATGTTTCTATATCAGTAGAACCTCATGTTTCTATATCAGTAGAACCTCATGTTTCTATATCATGTTTCTATATCAGTAGAACCTCATGTTTCTATATCAGTAGAACCTCATGTTTCTATATCAGTAGAACCTCATGTTTCTATATCATGTTTCTATATCAGTAGAACCTCATGTTTCTATATCAGTAGAACCTCATGTTTCTATATCAGTAGAACTTCATGTTTCTATATCATGTTTCTATATCAGTAGAACCTCATGTTTCTATATCAGTAGAACTTCATGTTTCTATATCATGTTTCTATATCAGTAGAACCTCATGTTTCTATATCAGTAGAACCTCATGTTTCTATATCAGTAGAACCTCATGTTTCTATATCAGTGCTGAATAAATAAATAATGTGAAAAGGGTTGAAAACCAGCTGTTTATAAAATCCACAGACTTATAGAACCACTGTTTTAAACGGTGAGTTGGTGAGTTGCAGCCTGTGGTCTGTGGGATCTGTTGTCTCTTATCAGCTTCCATTTGGTCACAGCAGGAAGAGAAACACTAGAGCTAGGCAAAACACACATGCACGTACACGCGCGCACACACACACACACACACACACACACACACACACACACACACACACACACACACACACACACACACACACACACACACACACACACACACACACGTACACGCACACGCACAGTCGCACACACACACACACACACACACACACACGTACACGCACACGCCCACATGCACAACTCCTCAGATGTTGTGTGAGATTTAAGTTTTGTTAAATCCTCTGTGACACCACGCACTCACACACACACACACACACACACACACACACACACACACACACACACACACACACACACACACACACACACACACACACACACACACACACACACACACACACACACACAAGCTGTCACTTCCTGGAGGAAGACAAGTCTTTCAGTCAGAACTACAGACTCACTCCCAATCTAAACGATGGAATTAACTTCCCATTGCAGTCAGAACTACAGACTCACTCCCAATCTAAACTATGGAATGAACTTCCCATTGCAGTCAGAACTACAGACTCACTCCCAATCTAAACGATGGAATTAACTTCCCATTGCAGTCAGAACTACAGACTCACTCCCAATCTAAACTATGGAATGAACTTCCCATTGCAGTCAGAACTACAGACTCACTCCCAATCTAAACTATGGAATGAACTTCCCATTGCAGTCAGAACTACAGACTCACTCCCAATCTAAACTATGGAATGAACTTCCCATTGCAGTCAGAACTACAGACTCACTCCCAATCTAAACTATGGAATGAACTTCCCATTTCAGTCAGAACTACAGACTCACTCCCAATCTAAATTATGGAATGAACTTCCCATTTCAGTCAGAACTAGAGACTCACTCCCAATCTAAACTATGGAATGAACTTCCCATTGCAGTCAGAACTACAGACTCACTCCCAATCTAAACGATGGAATGAACTTCCCATTGCAGTCAGAACTACAGACTCACTCCCAATCTAAACTATGGAATGAACTTCCCATTGCAGTCAGAACTACAGACTCACTCCCAATCTAAACTATGGAATGAACTTCCCATTGCAGTCAGAACTGTAGACTCACTCCCAATCTAAACTATGGAATGAACTTCCCATTGCAGTCAGAACTACAGACTCACTCCCAATCTAAACTATGGAATGAACTTCCCATTGCAGTCAGAACTACAGACTCACTCCCAATCTAAAATATGGAATGAACTTCCCATTGCAGTCAGAACTGTAGACTCACTCCCGATCTAAACTATGGAATGAACTTCCCATTGCAGTCAGAACTGTAGACTCACTCCTGATCTAAACTATGGAATTAACTTCCCATTGCAGTCAGAACTACAGACTCACTCCCGATCTAAACTATGGAATGAACTTCCCATTGCAGTCAGAACTACAGACTCACTCCCAATCTAAACTATGGAATGAACTTCCCATTGCAGTCAGAACTACAGACTCACTCCCAATCTAAACTATGGAATGAACTTCCCATTGCAGTCAGAACTGTAGACTAAATCCCAATCTAAACTATGGAATGAACTTCCCATTGCAGTTAGAACTGTAGACTCACTCCCAATCTAAACTATGGAATGAACTTCCCATTGCAGTCAGAACTACAGACTCACTCCCATTAAACTATGGAATGAACTTCCCATTGCAGTCAGAACTACAGACTCACTCCCAATCTAAACTATGGAATGAACTTCCCATTGCAGTCAGAACTACAGACTCACTCCCAATCTAAGCTATGGAATGAACTTCCCATTGCAGTCAGAACTACAGACTCACTCCCATTAAACTATGGAATTAACTTCCCATTGCAGTCAGAACTACAGACTCATTCCCAATCTAAACTATGGAATGAACTTCCCATTGCAGTCATAACTACAGACTCATTCCCAATCTAAACTATGGAATGAACTTCCCATTGCAGTCAGAACTACAGACTCACTCCCAATCTAAACTATGGAATGAACTTCCCATTGCAGTCAGAACTACAGACTCATTCCCAATCTAAACTATGGAATGAACTTCCCATTGCAGTCAGAACTACAGACTCATTCCCAATCTAAACTATGGAATAAACTTCCCATTGAATTCCAAATTTCACATCATATTTCTTCCCAAATACAAACAGGAGGAAACCAGATGTGAGAGGATGTGATTTTACAAGAGCTGCATTTCCTGAAAGAAAACGCCCGGAGGCTAGTTTTAGTTTTAGTCGACAAAATCAACCCTGCTTCATAAAGCTAGTTGGACTTATGTAACAGTTCTGACTTGGACTGGACTCTCTCTCTCTGTGTCTGTCTGTCTCTCTCTCTCTCTCTCTCTCTCTCTCTCTGTGTGTCTCTATCTCTATGTCTCTCTCTCTCTCTCTCTCTCTCTCTCTCTCTCTCTGTGTGTCTATCTCTCTCTGTGTCTCTCTCTGTGTCTCTGTCTGTCTGTCTGTCTGTCTGTCTGTCTCTCTGTCTCTCTCTCTCTCTCTCTCTCTCTCTCTCTCTCTCTCTCTCTGTGTCTATGTCTCTCTCTCTCTATGTCTGTCTGTCTGTCTGTCTGTCTGTCTGTCTGTCTGTCTGTCTCTCTGACCATGGTATTACTGTGTTAAAACTACTAGTAACTGGTGTACTGACCGTGGTATTACTGTGTTAAAACTACTAGTAACTGGTGTACTGACCATGGTATTACTGTGTTAAAACTACTAGTAACTGGTGTACTGACCATGGTATTACTGTGTTAAAACTACTAGTAACTGGTGTACTGACCATGGTATTACTGTGTTAAAACTACTAGTAACTGGTGTACTGACCATGGTATTACTGTGTTAAAACTACTAGTAACTGGTGTACTGACCATGGTATTACTGTGTTAAAACTACTAGTAACTGGTGTACTGACCATGGTATTACTGTGTTAAAACTACTAGTAACTGGTGTACTGACCATGGTATTACTGTGTTAAAACTACTAGTAACTGGTGTACTGACCATGGTATTACTGTGTTAAAACTACTAGTAACTGGTGTACTGACCATGGTATTACTGTGTTAAAACTACTAGTAACTGGTGTACTGACCATGGTATTACTGTGTTAAAACTACTAGTAACTGGTGTACTGACCATGGTATTACTGTGTTAAAACTACTAGTAACTGGTGTACTGACCATGGTATTACTGTGTTAAAACTACTAGTAACTGGTGTACTGACCATGGTATTACTGTGTTAAAACTACTAGTAACTGGTGTACTGACCATGGTATTACTGTGTTAAAACTACTAGTAACTGGTGTACTGACCATGGTATTACTGTGTTAAAACTACTAGTAACTGGTGTACTGACCATGGTATTACTGTGTTAAAACTACTAGTAACTGGTGTACTGACCATGGTATTACTGTGTTAAAACTACTAGTAACTGGTGTACTGACCATGGTATTACTGTGTTAAAACTACTAGTAACTGGTGTACTGACCATGGTATTACTGTGTTAAAACTACTAGTAACTGGTGTACTGACCATGGTATTACTGTGTTAAAACTACTAGTAACTGGTGTACTGACCATGGTATTACTGTGTTAAAACTACTAGTAACTGGTGTACTGGGTATTACTGTGTTAAAACTACTAGTAACTGGTGTACTGACCATGGTATTACTGTGTTAAAACTACTAGTAACTGGTGTACTGACCGTGGTATTACTGTGTTAAAACTACTAGTAACTGGTGTACTGACCATGGTATTACTGTGTTAAAACTACTAGTAACTGGTGTACTGACCATGGTATTACTGTGTTAAAACTACTAGTAACTGGTGTACTGGGTATTACTGTGTTAAAACTACTAGTAACTGGTGTACTGACCATGGTATTACTGTGTTAAAACTACTAGTAACTGGTGTACTGACCATGGTATTACTGTGTTAAAACTACTAGTAACTGGTGTACTGACCGTGGTATTACTGTGTTAAAACTACTAGTAACTGGTGTACTGACCATGGTATTACTGTGTTAAAACTACTAGTAACTGGTGTACTGACCATGGTATTACTGTGTTAAAACTACTAGTAACTGGTGTACTGGGTATTACTGTGTTAAAACTACTAGTAACTGGTGTACTGACCATGGTATTACTGTGTTAAAACTACTAGTAACTGGTGTACTGACCATGGTATTACTGTGTTAAAACTACTAGTAACTGGTGTACTGACCGTGGTATTACTGTGTTAAAACTACTAGTAACTGGTGTACTGACCATGGTATTACTGTGTTAAAACTACTAGTAACTGGTGTACTGACCATGGTATTACTGTGTTAAAACTACTAGTAACTGGTGTACTGGGTATTACTGTGTTAAAACTACTAGTAACTGGTGTACTGACCATGGTATTACTGTGTTAAAACTACTAGTAACTGGTGTACTGACCATGGTATTACTGTGTTAAAACTACTAGTAACTGGTGTACTGGGTATTACTGTGTTATAACTATAACACCTCAACAGTGCCACAGGCTGATCTCCTCCATGCCACGCCCCATTGGCTGATCACCTCCATGCCACGCCCCATTGGCTGATCTCCTCCATGCCACGCCCCATTGGCTGATCACCTCCATGCCACGCCCCATTGGCTGATCACCTCCACGCCACGCCCCATTGGCTGATCTCCTCCATGCCACGCCCCATTGGCTGATCACCTCCATGCCACGCCCCATTGGCTGATCACCTCCACGCCACGCCCCATTGGCTGATCACCTCCATGCCACGCCCCATTGGCTGATCTCCTCCATGCTACGCCCCATTGGCTGATCACCTCCATGCCACGCCCCATTGGCTGATCACCTCCATGCCACGCCCCATTGGCTGATCACCTCCATGCCACGCCCCATTGGCTGATCACCTCCATGCCACGCCCCATTGGCTGATCACCTCCACGCCACGCCCCATTGGCTGATCTCCTCCATGCCACGCCCCATTGGCTGATCACCTCCATGCCACGCCCCATTGGCTGATCACCTCCATGCCACGCCCCATTGATGAAATGGTTAGTTCAAAAGTAGCCCAGACCAAGTATTGACTGCATACATTAACCCATATACTGCCTCCTGCTGGACGCAGAGCCAACCGCAGACTGCCGCGCCGAGTTAAATGCAGCACACGCTGGACTGACATCCTGTCTGGATGCATCTTATTTAGCATCTTTAATGCTAAATAAATAGCGTCAATGCTAGCGAGCTAAAATGAAGCCATCCTTGCTCTAGAAAGAGCCAATGTTTCCATCTAGACCACCGGATAATCAGCAAAGACCTCCGAAACATCGCATGTTTTATCCAAACCACGGAGAGCTCCGTAGATTAGGAGTTATTCAGCTTTTTAGTCAGCCTGTATAATGAGAGGTGGACGGCAGCGCGGTTGCGCAACCCGGTCTAGGATCGCTAAAGAAGGAAAGGCAGAGCCAAAATAATAATGTTCCAGGGACCCCTCCCCCCCCTCCCAGAAGACCCCCATCTGAAAATGTGTTGTTCCAGCCAGCTGGGACTGATGTGGTTGGTTTAGATTAGTGAAAGTGTTGATGTGGTTCGTTTAGATTAGTGAAAGTGTTCAGCTGGGACTGATGTGGTTCGTTTAGATTAGTGAAAGTGTTCAGCTGGGACTGATGTGGTTCGTTTAGATTAGTGAAAGTGTTCTGGGACTGTTCTGTTCTGGGACTGATGTGGTTCGTTTAGATTAGTGAAAGTGTTCTGGGACTGTTCTGTTCTGGGACTGATGTGGTTCGTTTAGATTCGTTTTGTTCACAAAATGTCTTCTGAATCCTGACAGTTTTCAGTGGTTCTCAAAGACTCTCAAGTCAAGAACCCAGATATATGTCAAGAACCACGTTTCCCAAAGTGGGGTCCTGGGGACCCCCAGGGGTCCTTGAGGGAGTTCCAGGGGGTCCGGGGACCCCCAGGGGTCCTTGAGGAAGATCCAGGGGGTCCGGGGACCCCCAGGGGTCCTTGAGGAAGATCCAGGGGTTCCCCCCACCTAAATGATAGCTCGGAAACCAAATGGACCCTAATGGGTCCGTTTGGTTCCATTTGTACACTCAGAGTTAAATGAACATTGATTTTACAATATAAATCCGGGGGTCCCAGAGATAGAAATGCCATTAAATGGGGGTCCGTAGACTAATGCTGGTCCATTAAATGGGGGTCCGTAGACTAATGCTGGTCCGTGAAATGAAACGTGTTGAGAATCACTGGTCTCAAAATAATACAGATTATTCAATTGGTTTTCACCAGCAAAATTAGTTTTAACCCATTTTGGGCGGGAACCCCTTTTGGTGTTTTAAACACCGAGTGGCGCGCTACGAGCTTGTAGGTCTGCTATTTTTGAAAAATCGTGAAAATAT
>NW_027638136.1:385000-397500 GCF_951216825.1 Electrona antarctica | reverse complement strand
CGTTCTCCCCGTGTCCCCTAGGGTAGGTACCTTCACATGTTCTCCCCGTGTCCCCTAGGGTAGGTACCCTCACATGTTCTCCCTGTATCCCCTAGGGTAGGTACCCTCACATGTTCTCCCTGTGTCCCCTAGGGTAGGTACCCTCACATGTTCTCCATGTGTCCCCTAGGGTAGATACCCTCACATGTTCTCCCTGTGTAAGATAATGTAGAAGAATTGTTATTTTGATCAACGTTATCTCTCCTAATGGTACCAACATCAATACAGCATGGAATTATGGACAAAATCCAACGACCGCAAAATATTCTTTAGTTTTGGGTCTGAGAGGCTAAATGTCATCAGATGGTGGTCCGTGGCTCAAATGGGTCTGAGAGGCTAAATGTCATCAGATGGTGGTCCGTGGCTCAGATGGGTCAGAGAGGCTAAATGTCATCAGATGGTGGTCCGTGGCTCAGATGGGTCAGAGAGGCTAAATGTCATCAGATGGTGGTCCGTGGCTCAAATGGGTCTGAGAGGCTAAATGTCATCAGATGGTGGTCCGTGGCTCAGATGGGTCAGAGAGGCTAAATGTCATCAGATGGTGGTCCGTGGCTCAGATGGGTCTGAGAGGCTAAATGTCATCAGATGGTGGTCCGTGGCTCAGATGGGTCTGAGAGGCTAAATGTCATCAGATGGTGGTCCGTGGCTCAGATGGGTCTGAGAGGCTAAATGTCATCAGATGGTGGTCCGTGGCTCAGATGGGTCAGAGAGGCTAAATGTCATCAAACGGTGGTCCGTGGCTCAGATGGGTCTGAGAGGCTAAATGTCATCAGATGGTGGTCCGTGGCTCAGATGGGTCTGAGAGGCTAAATGTCATCAGATGGTGGTCCGTGGCTCAGATGGGTCTGAGAGGCTAAATGTCATCAGATGGTGGTCCGTGGCTCAGATGATGAATAAATAAATAATGGACCAAAAGGGTTGAATCTCTTGAAGTGAATGAAGCAACAGACTAGAAACAGAAAGTGAGTGAATGTTGGAATCATGATGCGTCACTTTGTCAAATATAACTATCGTCATGGCAACTGAACAACAGCGTTTCAGAAAGACAGAGAGAGAGGTGGAGGGCTCTGTCTCTCTATCAGAAAGAGAGAGAGAGGGGTGGAGGGCACTGTCTCTCTATCAGAAGGAGAGAGAGGGGTGGAGGGCACGTGTGTGTTTGTGTGCGTGTGTGCGTGTGTGTGTGTGTGTGTGTGTGTGTGTGTGTGTGTGTGTGTGTGTGTGTGTGTGTGTGTGTGTGTGTGTGTGTGTGTGTGTGATTTAATGATTGTAATAAAAATATGATATTTCACAGCCGAATAAACAACTTTTCGACTCTAATTATGGTATTTGAGTCGACTGCCACAAATCGCGGTTCGTCTTCTAAATCTAGTCAACCAGGCCTGCAGTAGGCTTTGCACTGGACACATGTCTTCTAAATCTAGTCAACCAGGCCTGCAGTAGACTATGCACTGGACACATGTCTTCTAAATCTAGTCAACAAGGCCTGCAGTAGGCTATGCACTGGACACATGTCTTCTAAATCTAGTCAACAAGGCCTGCAGTAGGCTATGCACTGGACACATGTTTTCTAAATCTAGTCAACAAGGCCTGCAGTAGGCTATGCACTGGACACATGTCTTGTAAATCTAGTCAACCAGGCCTGCAGTAGACTATGCACTGGACACATGTCTTCTAAATCTAGTCAACAAGGCCTGCAGTAGGCTATGCACTGGACACATGTCTTCTAAATCTAGTCAACCAGGCCTGCAGTAGGCTATGCACTGGACACATGTCTTCTAAATCTAGTCAACCAGGCCTGCAGTAGACTATGCACTGGACACATGTCTTCTAAATCTAGTCAACAAGGCCTGCAGTAGGCTATGCACTGGACACATGTCTTCTAAATCTAGTCAACAAGGCCTGCAGTAGGCTATGCACTGGACACATGTCTTCTAAATCTAGTCAACAAGGCCTGCAGTAGGCTATGCACTGGACACATGTCTTCTAAATCTAGTCAACCAGGCCTGCAGTAGACTATGCACTGGACACATGTCTTCTAAATCTAGTCAACAAGGCCTGCAGTAGGCTATGCACTGGACACATGTCTTCTAAATCTAGTCAACCAGGCCTGCAGTAGACTATGCACTGGACACATGTCTTCTAAATCTAGTAGGCCGGCAGTAGGCTATGCACTGGACACATGTCTTCTAAATCTAGTCAACAAGGCCTGCAGTAGGCTATGCACTGGACACATGTCTTCTAAATCTAGTCAACAAGGCCTGCAGTAGGCTATGCACTGGACACATGTCTTCTAAATCTAGTCAACCAGGCCTGCAGTAGGCTATGCACTGGACACATGTCTTCTAAATCTAGTCAACAAGGCCTGCAGTAGACTATGCACTGGACACATGTCTTCTAAATCTAGTCAACAAGGCCTGCAGTAGACTATGCACTGGACACATGTCTTCTAAATCTAGTAGGCCTGCAGTAGGCTATGCACTGGACACATGTCTTCTAAATCTAGTAGGCCTGCAGTAGGCTATGCACTGGACACATGTGCATGACATTATTTAAATAAACTAGAAATACGAGGAAATGACAGAGGTAGAAATCAACTTTAACGACCGTCCGACAGGAGTGTTCATGTTGCACGGTCAGACTACGGTCATTAGTATTATTGCATCGCCTGGGTGATGGCAATCGTGTAACTTTCCTGACGTTAAGCTGTGTGTGTGTGTTCAACAACACAGCCATGACATTAAGCTGTGAGTGTGTTCAACAACACAGCCATGACGTTAAGCTGTGAGTGTGTTCAACAACACAGCCATGACGTTAAGCTGTGTGTGTGTTCAACAACACAGCCATGACGTTAAGCTGTGCGTGTGTTCAACAACACAGCCATGACGTTAAGCTGTGCGTGTGTTCAACAACACAGCCATGACGTTAAGCTGTGTGTGTGTGTTCAACAACACAGCCATGACGTCAAGCTGTGTGTGTGTTCAACAACACAGACATGACGTTAAGCTGTGTGTGTGTGTTCAACAACACAGACATGACGTTAAGCTGTGTGTGTGTGTGTGTTCAACAACACAGACATGACGTTAAGCTATGTGTGTGTGTTCAACAACACAGCCATGACGTTAAGCTGTGTGTGTGTGTGTTCAACAACACAGCCATGACGTTAAGCTGTGTGTGTGTGTGTGTGTTCAACAACACAGACATGACGTTAAGCTGTGTGTGTGTGTTCACAGTAGTAGGACCTGGGGGTCTATTAGAGTCATGTTAACTCCATACAAAACACCTGGGGGTCTATTAGAGTCATGTTAACTCCATACACAACACCTGGGGGTCTATTAGAGTCATGTTAACTCCATAGACAACACCTGGGGGTCTATTAGAGTAATGTTAACTCCATACACAACACCTGGGGGTCTATTAGAGTAATGTTAACTCCATACACAACACCTGGGGGTCTATTAGAGTCATGTTAACTCCATACAAAACACCTGGGGGTCTATTAGAGTCATGTTAACTCCATAGACACATACACAACACCTGGGGGTCTATTAGAGTCATGTTAACTCCATAGACACATACACAACACCTGGGGGTCTATTAGAGTAATGTTAACTCCATACACAACACCTGGGGGTCTATTAGAGTCATGTTAACTCCATACACAACACCTGGGGGTCTATTAGAGTAATGTAAACTCCATACAAAACACCTGGGGGTCTATTAGAGTAATGTTAACTCCATACACAACACCTGGGGGTCTATTAGAGTCATGTTAACTCCATACAAAACACCTGGGGGTCTATTAGAGTCATGTTAACTCCATAGACAACACCTGGGGGTCTATTAGAGTAATGTAAAGTCCATAGACAACACGTGGGGGTCTATCAGAGTAATGTAAAGTCCATAGACACACACTCCATCTCTAAGTCCAGCGGGCCTCACAGGGAACTCCAAAAATAGAGAGGAAGTTATAAAAATAAAAAGTGTAATAAATAATCCATGTTTCAGCCACTGAAGGTAGGTTTGAAAAATGTAAAAGGCCTTTAACTCAACGCGCCGGACTCTTAACTTAACTCAGACTCAGACAAAACAACTAAATAAACTAGAAAAAGTGCCCTTCTGGGCACAGGTCTCCACCAGGAGGATAGGAGTACTGTGTGTGATGTTTGGCAAAATGTTTAGGAGTAATATAATCATCAATAATCATCAATAATCATGTTTTGTGTGTGTGTGTGTGTGTGTGTGTGTGTGTGTGTGTGTGTGTGTGTGTGTGTGTGTGTGTGTGTGTGTGTGTGTGTGTGTGTGTGTGTGTGTGTGTGTGAGACACGGCTTGGCCTGTTGTAGCGCCACCATGAGGCTGATTTTAAAACTGTCAAGTGGCATTTCTTCCTCAGCCTAGTGGGAATATGCATGCACAGTTTCACCACAATCGGACGCTGCGTTGAGTAGTTGTGGCAATTTGTACAAAACGGGTACAAAGCGGGCTACTCCTGAAAGGTTTAGAAGCCAATCGTAGGCAATGAAGGTGGATTATGAGAAATCAAACAAACGCGTCTTGATCACATGACTATGGAGAGCATGTGTACCGATTTGCGTGAAATCTGAAGGAGTAATACTTTAGAAAATGTGTTTTACATATGTCGGCCTCCTGGTGGCGCTATAAAGAGCAGATGTGAAAAATTCCAGGCAAAGGTTTTTCCTTGGCCTCTAGGGAGTTGGCATACAAAGTTATCCACAGATCCGTGCAGTTAGAGGTAAAAACACTTTCCGGCGAGTTATAGCGCCACCATGAGGCTGAGTTGAAAATGTTCACGTGGCATTTCTTCCTCGGCCTAGTGGGAATGTGCGTGCACAATTTCACGGAAATCACACGATGTGTTCATGATTTGCAGCATTTTGTTTGAAACTGAGCACTCCTGCGAACTTTGGAAGCCAATCTTAGCCAATCAGGATGGAGTGTGAGAAATCTGAAAGAGCCGTTTCGTTGAATGGCTCTAGAGAGACTGTGTACCAATTTGCGTGATGTTTGGACAAAATCTGTAGGTGTACTGTCCAAAAACTTGTTTTGCACAAAGCGGCCTCCTGGTGGCGCTATAACAGGCCGTTCTGGAAAGTCTGGGGCAGAGGTTCAAAATTTGACATCGACCGGGTTAATGGTGCCGGAGATTAGCTGTTCACAGACGGACGGACGGACGGACACACGGACGGACGGAGTGCAAAACCTACTCTCTCCCCATGCCTTCGGCCTGGTGGAGACAATTAATACAGAAAAACAGACTCATGTCGGGCGTCAGAATACATCCTGTTCTTATTAATTCATGCTAATGTATTCTCAACCTAGTTATAACTTGCGACTGGACTGTAGGTCACAGTTTACTATGAAAACCTGCAAAACTAGTCAGTCTGTCCGTCCGTCCGTCACGCCTCGTGACACGCTCCATATATGGCCAATACAGAATTCATTCCATATGTTGATCTGACCTTATCTGACCTCATCTGACCCTGTACAGTGTACACTCAAGACACGCTCCATATATGGCCGGTACAGAATTCATTCAATATGTTGATCTGACCCCTCCCCCATGCCAAAGCGCCAGTGCTCGCCCAGCAGTCTGCTGTCACCAGGGCGAGGAGGCGTGCACGTGACCTCAGGGAGTCTTACTGGTTATTATAGTAGTAATAGTAGTAGTAGTAGTAGTAGTAGTAGTAGTAGTAGTAGTAGTAGTAGTAGTAGCAGCAGCAGTAGCAGTAGCAGCAGCAGTAGTAGTAGCAGTAGTAGTAGCAGTAGCAGTAGCAGTAGCAGTAGCAGTAGCAGTAGCAGTAGTAGTAGCAGTAGTAGTAGCAGTAGTAGCACAGCACAGTGCTGTGACGCTTACTGTTATTACACAACCCCGTTACGTCTGCACAGCACAGTGCTGTGACGCTTACTGTTATTACACAACCCCGTTACGTCTGCACAGCACAGTGCTGTGACGCTTACTGTTATTACACAACCCCGTTACGTCTGCACAGCACAGTGCTGTGATGCTTACTGTTATTACACAACCCCGTTACGTCTGCACAGCACAGTGCTGTGACGCTTACTGTTATTACACAACCCCGTTACGTCTGCACAGTGCTGTGATGCTTACTGTTATTCTACTGTGCAGACGTAACAGGGTTGTTTTGTAGTAACAGACGTAACAGGGTTGTTTCGTAGTTTGAAGTAGATTACGTTAACCCAATCTTAAATTGACACAGTAGAATAACAATAACCGTCACAGCACAGACACGCTGGAGAAGACCAGTTGAATGACATGAGAACCTACCGGGTCACAAGGTTCTGGACTGGACTGGACTGGACTGGACTGGTCTGGACTGGACTGGACTGGTGACTGGACTGGACTGGACTGGACTGGTGACTGGACTGGACTGGTCTGGTCTGGACTGGACTGGTCTGGTCTGGACTGGACTGGACTGGACGCAGTTTATGTGGAGAGAACAACCGTTAGCATAGCAGTTAGCATAGCAGTTAGCATAGCAGTTAGCATAGTTTATGTGGAGAGAACAACCGTTAGCATAGCAGTTAGCATAGCAGTTAGCGTAGTTTATGTGGAGAGAACAACCGTTAGCATAGCAGTTAGCATAGCAGTTAGCATAGCAGTTAGCGTAGTTTATGTGGAGAGAACAACCGTTAGCATAGCAGTTAGCATAGCAGTTAGCATAGCAGTTAGCATAGCAGTTAGCGTAGTTTATGTGGAGAGAACAACCGTTAGCATAGCAGTTAGCATAGCAGTTAGCGTAGTTTATGTGGAGAAAACAACTGTTGGCATAAAAGGTTTGGATTTTAATCCCTCCGAAAGGGAAAGTTTGTGTTAATTTCCTCGACTAAAACTGATGAAAAATGATGGTCGACTTTCTTTTTAACACTATGACTGCGGCCGTATATATACGTCAATAGCAGACAATGTGTTAAAGCGACGGAAACTAAACACGGTTTTGATTGGTCGCTGCATGGTGTTATGATTCTGTGTTTTGATTGGTTGTTGGTGTTATGGTTCTGTGTTCTGATTGGTCGTTGGTGTTTTCCAGGTTTCCTATTGGAGGAGCGTTGCGGCTCCTCGACACTTCCTGGGGTCAACGAGGGGTCAACGCATCACTTCCTGTGGTGAGAGGTCTCGCACAAAAACACACACACACACACACACACACACACACACACACACACACACACACACACACACACACACACACACACACACACACACACACACACACACACACACACAGGAAAGTGTTCCACACGTCCCAAACTCTTCTCCCTTCTGGCTCCAAAACTATGGTATGAACTTCCCATTACAGTCAGAACTACAGACTCACTCCCAATCTAAACTATGGAATGAACTTCCCATTGCAGTCAGAACTACAGACTCCCTCCCAATCTAAACTATGGAATGAACTTCCCATTACAGTCAGAACTACAGACTCACTCCCAATCTAAACTATGGAATGAACTTCCCATTGCAGTCAGAACTACAGACTCACTCCCAATTTAAACTATGGAATGAACTTCCCATTGCAGTCAGAACTACAGACTCACTCCCAATCTAAACTATGGAATGAACTTCTCATTACAGTCAGAACTACAGACTCACTCCCAATCTAAATGGAATGAACTTCCCATTGCAGTCAGAACTACAGACTCACTCCCAATCTAAATTATGGAATGAACTTCTCATTACAGTCAGAACTACAGACTCACTCCCAATCTAAATGGAATGAACTTCCCATTACAGTCAGAACGGCAGACTCACTCCCAATCTAAACTATGGAATGAACTTCCCATTGCAGTCAGAAGTACAGACAAAGATGGTTTATGTATGAAGATGGGCCAACTTCATTGGAGCCACTAGAGGCGAAATGGTACACAAAGCCTACAAATGGTCTCCTAAATATAGTAGGCGTGGTTTGCTTCTCCCCGACCTCCACCCTCCCCCCCTGACAACAACACTGTTTCCACACTCAGTCTAGTAGGTGGCGGTAATGCACCATTTAGGTTTGCCAACCGCCATGAAACCCGATAGAAGAAGAAGACAACAACACTGACAAGTCATTTAACAAAGTACATTGAAAACAACTGACAAAGTGTACTTTTGAAATAGTCGTTTTAGTTTCTCGAAGTCCTCCAACCATACAAATCTCATTAAAAAGTCTCTCCCTAATAGAGTTGTAGAATGGACAATAAAAGACTAAATACTTTTCATTTTCAATTTCCTTTAGATCACACAGACTACATAATCTATCCTCCTCAACCGTGCCTACATATCTGCCTGTCTCAATATGCAGACCAAGTATGCCAGCTCTAATTTGGGCACATAAGGATAATTTCTAATCGTTTTAAATATGTCCATTCATTTCACATTATAAGATTCACATATTCTCATCTTAAATATGGGGTCAGAGCCCCCTATGTGTTGTCCGTGAAATTGCAGATGGACAGAGAGAGGCTTCCGGACTCATCTCAAATCTCGCGAGAGTTTGTTGCTGGGATAAAGAAATGTCATTAAGAAAGTAGATTTTCTCCTGATTTGTCTCGCTAAAAGAAGCCATTTTACTATGAATATCTTGTAAATATTGTGTGCCTTGTGATGATTTGGTCCAGTATTTAGTTCAGTGACCATGGAGTTAAGGAATGGTTCAGAAGCTGTGTTCACGTTCACTCTCCCATTGGAAAGTCAGAACTACAGACTCCCTCCCAATCTAAACTATGGAATGAACTTCCCATTACAGTCAGAACTACAGACTCACTCCCAATCTAAACTATGGAATGAACTTCCCATTTCAGTCAGAACTACAGACTCACTCCCAATCTAAACTATGGAATGAACTTCCCATTGCAGTCAGAACTACAGACTCACTCCCAATCTAAACTATGGAATGAACTTCTCATTGCAGTCAGAAGTACAGACTCACTCCCAATCTAAACTATGGAATGAACTTCTCATTACAGTCAGAACTACAGACTCACTCCCCAATCTAAACTATGGAATAAACTTATCATTGCAGTCAGAACTACAGACTCACTCCCAATCTAAACTATGGAATGAACTTCCCATTGCAGTCAGAACTACAGACTCACTCCCAATCTAAACTATGGAATGAACTTCTCATTGCAGTCAGAAGTACAGACTCACTCCCAATCTAAACTATGGAATGAACTTCTCATTACAGTCAGAACTACAGACTCACTCCCCAATCTAAACTATGGAATGAACTTCCCATTGCAGTCAGAACTACAGACTCACTCCCAATCTAAACTATGGAATGAACTTCTCATTGCAGTCAGAAGTACAGACTCACTCCCAATCTAAACTATGGAATGAACTTCTCATTACAGTCAGAACTACAGACTCACTCCCCAATCTAAACTATGGAATAAACTTATCATTGCAGTCAGAACTACAGACTCACTCCCAATCTAAACTATGGAATGAACTTCTCATTACAGTCAAAACTACAGACTCACTCCCAATCTAAATGGAATAAACTTCCCATTGCAGTCAGAACTATAGACTCACTCCCAATCTTCCACCGTAGTTTAAAAACCCACCCCAGCCCGTAGCCCCTCCCCTAGCCTTGGCGACCTTACAGGCGTACACGATTATGTTTGATTGATTGATTTATTAGACAGTTCGCAGAATTACAGTACATTTCAAGTACAACTCAATACAACAACTGTTAACTGTGAGTGGACGACACCATAAAGCATTACACTTGTTTACAATAGGGCCCACCATTTTCAATTAATCAAAACAATTTGAGACGTACGAATATACACAACTATATAGTCAAAACAGGAAATCATCATAGAGGAGGTAAAAAGGGAAAAGAAACATATACAGTGAGGGGAAAAAGGGGTGGGGGGGATTCAGATTTGACGGGGGCCAGTTTCTAATTGCAGCCGTCCGTAGGTGCCCTTTGAGGGTGGTTTTGAAGGAGTCAAGGGATTTGCATGTCTTAATGACTCAACCCTAAGCCATTCCAGCCTGTCAAAGTGGGCAGGGGTGAGGTGGGTTCGGGGGGTGAGGCCAAGTAGGAGCCTGACCAGTTTGTTTTGGGAAGTCTGGAGCCTAGTTTTAAGGGCCTTTGAGGTGCTGTGGTACCAGGAGGTGCATGCATAGTCAAAGAAACCTTTTACGAGGGCTCCTGTTAAGGTCTTCAAGGTGTTTCTGTTGACCAGTGAGGAGATCCTGTAGGGGAGAACGGGGTAAGATGAGCCAGCGTTTAAGTTGAACCACCCCCTTTATCTAGAAAACTAGAAACCTGTGTTGCCATGTGACCTTAAATCTAGTAAGCATCCATAATTTACACCTGGCTGTGAAGTTGGGAAGCACATGGGGAAAGTAGAAAACATTCTTTTAACAAAAAACTGTTTTTGTCAGTCAAAGTAAAATTTCGACAGATCATGTAAAATGACTGTTATACAAAGCAAAATGTACCTAAGTCTAAAATGTAATATCATACACGTTGATGATTTGCCAATGGATAGAACCATGTGAATCATTTAGCAATTAAATTGTCTGAAGTAGCTTATTCTAGTCATTGTTTTCTAAAATGGTGGCTATGGGTAAGATGAGCCAATGTCCGGGGGTAAATTGAGTCAATGGGAATCACTATTCATATCTTTTTATTAAGTCTTTGCTACTCAAATTATACTGAATGACCTTTAATTTGCATGTACATACTCATTTAAGAGAAGTTTGCAATATTGTATTAACAATATTGCAAATATAAGGTTCTGAATAACAAACTTTATTTAATTGTCTTAATATTGTTTAAATAATAAATAAACAAATAAATAAGACTATTTGCTAAATGGAAAACTGTTATTATATTATTATTGATAAGTGAATATATTATCTGTTCAAGTTTAAGCTTTTAACATTAAAATATCATGTGGTTCGACTTGCCCCTCGACTTGGATCAACTTACCCCTTACCTGGGGCAAATTGAGCCACATGACCACTTTTTTTAAAAAGGTCATATTTTCATGGCCCTTTGTCATAGATGCTTACTCATCATTTCAATTGATAGAAGACATCCTGAAATATGGGTAGATCATTAGATTTTACTTCCATCTCATTTTGCCTTGCTTCCAGGACAACTTAAGCAAAAAGTGCTTCATCTTACCCCGTTCTCCCCTATATATTGGTTGACCTTTTTGATTACGTTGGTGGCCATTTTATCACCGGAAAGATTTCCCTCCAGGATGGAACCTAGGTAGGTAATTTCATATTGATATATATATATTTATATATTAGAACCAAAGAGAATGGATTCAGTTTTTCCCAGGTGTAGAGATAGTTTGTTATCAGCGAGCCAGGTGCAGATTCTACCGAGTTCAGAGCTGAGGGCCTTTTCAACCTGTCCGAGGTAACTTAAATAACATTATATGTAGACATACAGTAGCACTACAGTGCATTTCATTACAACCTGCAGCTTGTTCCTGTCCGAGGTAACTCCAATAACATTATATGTAGACATACAGTAGCACTACAGTGCATTAACCTGTATGTAGACATACAGTAGCACTACAGTGCATTTCATTAGACATACAGTAGCACTACAGTGCATTTCATTAGACATACAGTAGCACTACAGTGCATTTCATTAGACATACAGTAGCACTACAGTGCATTTCATTAGACATACAGTAGCACTACAGTGCATTTCATTAGACATACAGTAGCACTACAGTGCATTTCATTAGACATACAGTAGCACTACAGTGCATTTCATTAGACATACAGTAGCACTACAGTGCATTTCATTAGACATACAGTAGCACTACAGTGCATTTCATTAGACATACAGTAGCACTACAGTGCATTTCATTAGACATACAGTAGCACTACAGTGCATTTCATTAGACATACAGTAGCACTACAGTGCATTTCATTAGACATACAGTAGCACTACAGTGCATTTCATTAGACATACAGTAGCACTACAGTGCATTTCATTAGACATACAGTAGCACTACAGTGCATTTCATTAGACATACAGTAGCACTACAGTGCATTATGTAGACATACAGTAGCACTACAGTGCATTTCATTAGACATACAGTAGCACTACAGTGCATTTCATTAGACATACAGTAGCACTACAGTGCATTTCATTAGACATACAGTAGCACTACAGTGCATTATGTAGACATACAGTAGCACTACAGTGCATTAACCTGTATGTAGACATACAGTAGCACTACAGTGCATTTCATTACAACCTGCAGCTTGTTCCTGTCCGAGGTAACTTCAATAACATTATATGTAGACATACAGTAGCACTACAGTGCATTTCATTAGACATACAGTAGCACTACAGTGCATTTCATTACAACCTGCAGCTTGTTCCTGTCCGAGGTAACTTCAATAACATTATATGTAGACATACAGTAGCACTACAGTGCATTTCATTACAAC